>NC_050068.2:45141333-45441333 GCF_009764565.3 Dermochelys coriacea
TGGCTGGCATCAAATAGTCCAGCTTTGACCGTTCACATTTAAATATGTGAATTAGTCATGAAGCATGACACAGCTTGGTGAACTTGCTAAATTGCTGAACTCTATGGGGGGGGGGGGAGAGAAGCCATTCAGCATTCTCAGTTAAGTGGAGAGGTGAGAGTCCCAGAGTCTGGCCATCTCTCCTGAACCCCAAACATACACACACACACAAATTGATGATAAAGTAAGAGAAATATAAAGGACCAGATCCTGCATGTCTTAGACAGGCAAAACTCCCGTTGACTTTCAGGGCTCCGGAATCTGGTCCACAATGAATAAAGGGAGAGGGGGAGAGAGAAAGGGGAGTTTGTCCTTAGAAGATTCTTTGCTTTCTCTGTGTGTTTTTTCCTTTATCTTTGGCTTCACTGTACATGACCAGCCAACACTTGTATCTAATTTTACCATCAGCAGTGACATTTTTATGTCACTTCCTACTTTTGGAAAACATGCCATTGCAGCTACCTTCTCGGGGGGTTTCTGCTGTTTCCAGATAGCTTTGGTGCGTCCCCTTCCCAGCTGTCCCACACCGTTCGGAGCAGGGTCTGTTCATAGCAGGGATGTGTCAGACTCCCAAGGCAGAACCTCTCCTGTATCACACAGAAAGATCTTAGAGAGACAAGGTTGGCGAGGTACAGAGGAGCTCTGTGTAGCTCGAAAGCTTGTCTCTCTCACCAACAGAAGTTGGTCTAGTAACAGATATTACCTCCCCAGCTTTACCCTCTACTATCCTGGAAACAACACGGCTACCACATGCTCAGAAACTATTGAACAGAGCAAAAGCCAGCGCAGGTCATTTTCCAGATAGATCAGTAGAGGAAAAAACAACAAGACCTCAGTCATTATTGGTGTTTGGGTCAAGCTGTGAAGGTACAGGAATGTCACGTCCCAAAGTAGCAGCAGGAACAAGTTTATCCCCCTCTGTTCTGTATTGGCACAGAACTTGAGCCTACATTTTTTTGACTCAAGCGAATCTGCCAGGATAGTCCATGTTGGGAGTTTTGCCGGAGTAAGGACGGCAGGATCGGGCCAGGCTAATCATTGGAGAATGCATGTCATTAACATAAATAACAAAAGTCAGGGGTCTTTCTTCTGTCTGCAGAGTGCTTCGGATTTCAGTCAAACCAGACTCATTTGGGACCCGATCCTGCTTCTACTGAAGTCAGTGGCAAAATTCCCATTAACGTCAGTGGGAACCGCATTGGGCCTTGCTCAGCAAGCTGATATTTAGTTAACACCTCATATTAGATTAACTCATAGAATATCAGGGTTGGAAGGGACCTCAGGAGGTCATCTAATCCAACCCCCTGCTTGAAGCAGGACCCAGCCGCAATATCCCTAAATGGCCCCCTCAAGGATTGAACTCACAACCCTGGCTTTAGCAGGCCAATGCTCAAACCACTGAGCTATCCTTAAATAGCTACAGAAGTTTGGCGAAAGAAGAAAGAAAACTAACTGTATTATTGGAGTATTTTATTACATTGATTTACCAAGATCAAAACAATCATGACAACTTCAGTATGCGTCCTCACATGATATTCTCAGGCATAATCTATTGCCTGACTTTTATCACAAATATCAAAAAGTTGTTTAATGCAACAGTGCTCTATTTAAAATAGTGCCACAGAAAGTTGGGCTTTTTGTGTTACTGATGGACCCCCAAACCAGTACACCTTCCACTTTGCCATTTTTGCTAGCAATACAAAGCACATTTCGTTTCTTCTAAATATCCTTTTTCACAGTGACAGGCACCACAAGGCTAAGTCCCTACAGTAGCACAAACTCTGGCAGAAGGGCTACAGACCCTGGAAACTGTGAAGTTGTAGCGCCCCCTGCCAGTTTATTGCATGTATAGCAGGAGAGCCTCAATACTATCTGTTGGGTGTTCTAGTGCACTATGTAAACTTGTAAACACACATTCCGGGAGGCTGCTATTTATTAATGAGTGTCATTTATTGTTATTGTATTACTTGATTTACATCTTGAAGTATTTCACACTTTGATGCTGTGCATGAAGGCTACAGTACAATCATATCAACCTTTATTTCCTATCTACCCATTTTGGGCTGAATTACATCTGTAAGATTTTGCTTTCATTTCCCATTTTGCAGTTCACCTTTACTGCAGAGCTAGGGAGCTCTTCAAATAATGGAGCCTTTACCTCCCCACGTGATTTGACTTTTGCAGTAGTTTCAAAGTAAAAATGTTAGTAGTTGAAAGCTCTGTCAATGTGCACCTGTAAATACAGGCCCAGCGGTAGCCATTTGCACTGTAGGTAGAGCTCACATTTTTAAAATTTCTTTACTCTGCTAATTTTGGCATAGATTCCTCAGATGCTTCCATTCTGATCTTTTATGCTGACTCACTATTTAGTTACACAGCAGCTTTCAAATGTGTAGACCCCTCCAGCTTGTAATGATAGGGCTGAGGGCACTGCTATTACATAGCCCTTTCGACCACCCCAAGCATTCAAAAGTCCTGAGTCAGGCCCCTACCAATCATGAGATTGGCTTAAAAATCATGAGATATTTTAAAAAATATTATATGTTGGGTCCTTTGCCTTCTAGTTTCTGAATCTTTAAGGTGCACGAGGGGTCTCATTTTTCAAGCTTTCCTCCGCAATCATTAGGGCCAGAAACTTACTTTTTTAAAATGAAAGCTGAGATTTTCACATATGCAGATGACTCTAGGAGTTGTGGCCTTAAGAAAAACCCCAGATATTGAAAGACTCTGAAGGAATTTCACAAGAGAATTTCTCTTGGAATAGACAAATCTTTGAAATTTACCTGGCAGAAGAGAAGCTCCCCCTCCACCCCTTTGCCATGACACAGTTGTCAAGGAAATTAAAAGAACCATACAGCCATGTGGGATGGAGTTGGATTGGGGCAGTGATGATCTTGTTCAATGTAAAATTCCAGATCCCAGGGAATATTTTCAGAAAAGATTTAAAGATGGGTAGGAAATTAAAAGAGGTATTTTTAAGCAATAAATAAAATACTATTTGCATCCATTAATGCTAAAGAAAATAGCTGCAGGAGCTGACAGAATAATATTCTACAATAATATCATGTCACTGCTACCAAAGGTTTTTTTCTCCAACTAATTGGGTCCTGTTGACACAGGTTACAGTGCTTTCTGAAAGCATACCTTCCCTTGATGCACTGATTGGAGAAGGGAATTCAGCTTTATTTTCCATGGGTCACACTGATAAAAATCTGCTGAGGTTGTGATTTTATCAGATCCCAGAGGCTAAATCATAGAATCATAGACTATCAGGGTTTGAAGGGACCTCAGGAGGTCATCTAGTCCAAGTCCCTGCTCAAAGCAGGACCAATCCCCAACTAAATCATCCCAGCCAGGGCTTTGTTAAGCCTGACCTTAAAAACTTCTAAGGAAGGAGATTCCACCACTTCTCTAAGTAACGCATTCCAGTGTTTCACTTCCCTTCTAGTGAAAAAGTTTTTCCTAATATCCAACCTAAACCTCCCCCACTGCAACTTCAGACCATTACCATAAATAGGGTGTGTAGGGTCAATACTTGGATGGCAGATCTTCAGAGAAGGGCCTGCAGGAAGGGACACTGCTGATTCAATAGGTGGCACTCTTCCCTCTACAGACTAACAAATTTATTAGAGCATAAGCTTTCGTGAGCTACAGCTGTAGCTCACGAAAGCTTATGCTCTAAAATTTGTAAGTCTCCAAGGTGCCACAAGTACTCCTTTTCTTTTTGCGAATACAGACTAACACGGCTGCTACTCTGAAACTCTTCCCTCTGACTCAGAATGGAAGCATTTCTCCAGTATGATGGTCTATTAGCAGATTCTTTGGTTGTCATATTATATTATTAGGCTGATGAAAGTGTCACTTTTTAGATGAGATGGCTCAAGGGCCAGATCTTCATTAAAGTCCCCAGGTATTTTTCACACAGATAGGTATTTTAACCCTTTGTCCTAGCCAAATAATAAATGGACTAATTACTTTCTACCTGCCAAACAGCTGTTTCCCTTGTGACAAGGTAAAGCAGCCAGAAAGGGTTAAGGATACTTGCTTATCATGACTCAGTAGGCGACTTCAGTGAAGGTGTGTCCTATTTCTGGGGGCTGAGTGGGGCTGAGGAAAAGCCCTGGGGTCTGTAGCCCTTGTTAGCTGGGGAATCACTTGGGGTTTGTGTTTCTCATGCAATTTGTGTTTTGAACCTAATGAATTGTGCCCTGAGGCAAGGCCCTGAAACAGACTCTAGCATGGCCCTGGCTCTTCTCTGGGCTGCTGAGATGCCAGCAGCTCACTGCCCTGTAGTTTCAGTTGGAGTTATTCTTCCTGCCAATCTCGGTCCATTCTGCAAAGTATCCTAATTCAGGAAAGCATGTGCTTGACTTCCAATCTGTGCCTAAGTGCCACTGAAATCAATGCTAACCATGTGCACAAATACTGTCATGAGCAGAGTCTGACTTAAACAGGTGCTTTCCTGAATCGGGGCCCAAAACTGATGTGCAGTTTTGCTGAGTGCTGCTGAACTGTTGCCTTCTTCCATCCCAAAGTTGGTTGCATTTCAATAGTGGGTGAAGTGATTCTCGTCTATGTATATTTAAATTGCTTTGGGCTCCATCTAGATTCAAGGAGCTAGAGGTATAATCCATTACCATCAACATAACACCTTGCAGATGTTAATGTGACATGTCTGATGAATAATCCTGACACAGGAAACACATGAGAGTGGCGATAGTTGGGCAATTATAATATCTTAGAATAAGGAGAATGCATATTTGTGTCATAAAGGACACTGATATCAATAAAGAGACACACTCCGATCAATATTAACTTGTCAAAGACAGACAACTCAAAGATTTAGGGTGGGATTGTCAACAGTGCCTAACTTTGGCCTACCTCTGTTCCCATTAAAGTCAATTTGAATTTTACCAGTCGCTTCAGTGGAAGCAGAATTAGACCAATGCTGAACACTTTTGACAACCCCACACAGGATCCAAAAATTATGCTCACTAACTTCCCGTGATTTCTTGACTGAACCCAATGACGAGCCAAACCCGTGGGCTTCAATAGGTCTAAATGTCTTAACAGTCATCGTACATTTTTCTCTTTAAAATATTTAAAAGGTTTGCAGTAAAGCAGGAATCCAGATTAACTCCTGGTTGCAGATAGTTCACACCAAGTCCTGCTTTACATCTCTCTTATTTCAAGCATGGGAGCAAGTAAGGCAAAGCCTATTTTGACTAGTCACACAGGGCTGGGATTACACCATCACTAACATTTCTTTGCAGTAGATGGTGGCCATCATTTTTTTTTGGCCCCCGATGTCCAAGTTGTGGGTATGATGTACTTTGTTCTCTGATCAGCAAAATATCATTACCGTGAACTGGCTCTGTCAGCACATAATGGAGCAAATTCTCCCACTCCCCTCCCTTGGCACCACCTGGATTAGTCTATGGCCCACCACCATCAAATGCCTTCCATAGCCCTGCCCTTCACACTATGGCTACACTTCTCACTTGGAGGGTAGTGAAAGGGGGTCCCTCTCAAGGTAGAGACAGTTATAGGACATAGGGCCCTGCTTTCTCCTAGGACCAGCAACAGGGTTCCTCCTTAGCTCTGGAGCAGCAGGGAGCTTTTTTTTCTCCTATCCAAGGAGAGGCAATGGGTAACAGCAGAGCACCCCACCCCCTTATCCCAGTGGCCTGGTGAGTCTGCTTGGGTGGGTAGGCTAGGCCCACTGCACTCTTCTCTCCTGCCACACACACAGTTCTCTGTTAGAGTGGTGCTCAGGGCAGACCAGAGCAGTGTGTTTGGAGTTAGCACCCCACTGAGATGCATGGGGAGGTTCACTCCTCTCCGAGCTATTATTTCCGGCTGTCTACACACTCAGGCAGACATTGGATCATTACTCTTGAGGGTTGGCCACTTACTTTACAAAAAGAAAGAAAGAAGAAAGAAAGAAGAAAGAAAGAAAGAAAGAAAGAAAGAAGAAAAGAAAAAGAAAGAAGAAAAAGAAAAGAAAGAAAGAGAAGAAAGAAGAAGAAAAGAAAGAAGAAAAGAAAGAAAGAAAAAAAGAAGAAAGAAAGAAAGAAAGAAAGAAAGAAAGAAAAAAGCTCAGATACTTGTTTAATTCCCTGAATCCAGGAGCAGGGCCTTAGGCTTGAGTAGATAGTGTCTATGCCTAATTCAGCCCTCCTCAGGACAGCAGGGTTCATCTTTCTCCTCTGTAACATTTCTTCTCATGAAATGGAATTTAGGAGCCATTATGTGTTGTTTTCATACAAAAGATATCACCTGAAGCAACACAGAATGCCGGCAGAGCTTTGGTCCTGTAGTTACTCAGAAGGAAAACTCATCAGTACCATTTCCTTCATCAAATATGTTTTCATTAGAGGGCATCCATCCAATTGTCAAAGCCAACCTTGTTAAACATGTAATACTTGATAAGACCACAGTGCAAGGCACTATAAGCAGTTGGCAGAAATTTATCCTTCTGCTGGTGACAAACTCAAATAAACAAACGATAAAAGAATGAAATTGTTACATGAATACATTTCCGGTGTGCCTTTTGGAGTCTACTCTGCTACCTGCATAGATCCATGACTTTTTTGGCAATGGGAGTTATGCATGCACATCAATGGCAGAATAGAGCCCCAAATTTTACCTTCCTTCTGAGATAAGAGGTCCTAAAATTCAAGTGTGAAGCTAAGAATGGAGAAAAGGCATCTGTATTCCAACTACACCTGCAGCACCAGAGTTCAATTACCTCTCTTAAACTTGTGCAAATTGCACCTTTCCGCTAGCTGTTGCTTTTCCATACACATATTTAATGAGTCTTTGCACAGTGAACAAAAATGGGGTGCTTCCTCGGGCCACTCCTCCAGAGATGTAAGCCGTAGTCTGAAGTCCAGTTTATCTCATTGTAGGTCAAACTGTGATATACTTACACAGTGAAAGGGCTTTATGTGGTGTAAGGTGCTGCTCCTTACAAGTAAGCCTACGACAATCCATCTGTTTACATTAATTCCTTATTCCTGCAGTCGTCAGGTTTTCCATCAGACACTCACTGAAATTTTGGTAGCAGTTGGAAGCGATTGAGTGGGTGGTTTCCTTTAGAACAATAACTCTTGGCATTGTCCATACCCAGTGCAGTACCCACTTCTGGATGCACCAGGTGCACTGTGTGACGGAGTCAAGGCTTCGGTTAGTCACCAGCCCCTCACATCCCTTCCCACTCACCTGCATAAGAGTGTAGTCGCTCTGAGGAGCCTGCTACCCCTCATGCACTGGAAGTGGTAGGTGCACTTGCTTAAGGGAGTAAGGAGGAGTCTCATAGCTTTTCTTCTCCCTTGTGGCACATGAAGGACAGGACACAACCTGCCCCTACTTTAGCCCATTTCCACTCAGAAATAAACAAACAACATTCTGGCTAGGACAGAACAAATGACATCTGTTCTGGGACTATTAAGACAGATTGAAGTCAAAAAGCCCTGTCACTAGCTAGTTTTTGGACCTACAGTGGACTGTGGGTTGGCCTGCATGGCATGACACCTGCTTAGGTGATAGTGAATGGTATCTTTTATGAGCAAATCTACACAAATGGCCCCATTTTCGAATGCTGGCATCTAAATTTCAGATTCAAGCCTTGAACATACTTCCTAGCATCCAAACCTCCCTCCCACTTATCAGCCTATAAAGACTGGGTAACTGTGCTTGCCAGTTGTTTCCTAGGCACATGCTGTTACCCATGTGGCCTGTGCAAATGGCAATTTGTGTGTGAACAATTTTGGGGTGCTATAATTAAAAGACGCAGTTTGGGGGATGCAAAGGCCCTTCATTTGAAAATGGGGTTCTAAAACTGCATGAGAATTATAATATTTTCCACAGAAAATAAAAATGTGTCTCATTTTCCGGTGCCTTCTTCTGGATGTATCCATCTTTTGTCTCTTGTCCTATATTAGATTGTAAGTTTTGGGGCAGGGACCTTCTTTTAGTTCTGTATTTGTACAGCGCCTAGCACAGTGGTGTTCTGTCTGTCACTGGGCCTAATAGAATCACAGAAAAGTAGGGCTGGGAGGGACCTCGAGAGGTCATCTTGTCCTACCCTCTGTGTTGAGGCAGGACCAAGTAAACCTAAACCATCTCTGACAGGTTTGTCCAACCTGTTCTTTAAATTCTCCAATGATGGGGCTTCCACGGACTTTCTTGGAAGCTATTCCCAAGCTTAATTACTCCTATAGTTAGAAAGTTTTTCCTAATATCTAACTTAAATCTCCCTTGCGGCAGAGAAAAAGCCCATTATTTCGTATTCTACTTTCAGTGGACAAGGTGCTATTACAAAACAATTTTAATAAAAATGGTGGTGATGCATAACATTGGATAAAATTTGCATATTTATAGAGTGAGAGAAAGAGAAAGACCATCAAACAGACAATGTATCACATCATTTTTTCAATGCAAATAGAACAATTTAGACAAATTAAAGCCTCAGATACGCAACTCTACTTTTATGTGCCTCTAGACCAGTGGTGGGCAACCTGCGGCATGTGAGCCGCACGCGGCCTATCAGGGTAATCCGCTGGCGGGCCGCAAGACAGTTTTTTACATTGACCATGCACAGGCACAGCCACCCACAGCTCCCAGTGGCTGCAGTTCACTGTTCCCAGCCAGTGGGAGCTGCAGGAAACGGTGGCCAGCACATCCCTATGGCCCACGCCAATTCCCGCAGCTCCCATTGGCTGGGAACAGTGAACCATGGCCACTGCTAGCTGCAAGTGGCTGTGCCTCCAGACAGTCAGTGAAAACAAACTGTCTTGCAGTCCACCAGCGGATTACCCTGATGGGCCGTGTGCAGCCTGCGGGCTGCAGGTTGCCCACCACTGAGCAAAACAGTAAAACTGACACCTCTGGTCACTCATTTGAACTGCTAGAGTCCATCTATTTACTAAATGTTACCTGGTCTTGAAGGCAAGCTGCAAGAGTTTGCAGAATCCAGATGTGTATTGGTCTTTTTATTCAGAGGGCAGTTTGGACCAAAACCCTGCAGCTGGTCATAAAATGCGGGAAGGAGTTTCCCTCCAAAATGTTAACTTTTTGTTAAAACCCCCAAAAGTTTTAGGTTTTCACTTCAATCAAAAATTTGTGGTTTGGGGTTTGCAGTTTTCCAACAACAACAACAAAAAATCTCTTTTTGGGGTATGGGAGGGAAAATGAGTTTTTCCCTAAACCTAATTTTCCACTAAAAAAAAATTTTGACAGAAAATTCTAACCAGCTACAAGACACCAGCTCTGTGGCTGGGAGTACAAGAAGAACTTTGAGGATGGGGAGGGGGAGCACCTCCTCTCTAAGCAGGTCACAGAAGTCACTACAGCCCAAGGGCTGCTGGAAGTTTAAATTAAAAGTGGCCTTGTTATTGAGGGGAGGCCTCTTCCACCACTGGCCACTGGCTAGGTGCCCCTAACTGCTCATCTGGGCAGTTGGTGGGGCTCTTGTTTTTGATTAGCTGCAGCAGTAAGTGACCCCTGTACTTCTGATAAGCAGTACTTCTGATACTTCTGGTGGGTAACTCCCATTTAGGGGACAGCAGTCAGGCAAGGATGAACCCACCACACATTAAAATGTCAACAGATGCACTGAGCAGGTTGAGCACAACCCACAGCACTATTCCCTAGGAAGTAATAGGGCAAGCAGGTGTTGAGAAGTCACAAACTCTACCACTGCAAGAAAAAGCTTAGTAAGCCTTATAAGGCCCAAATCTGATGTTATGCAGTTGCTAATGGAAAATATAGGAAGCCACCTCTGTAGCTGGAGGGGCCAGGAGCTTACAGAGCTTTTATGGCTTCTCCAGCTGCAGAAGCAAACGTGTTCTGAGAAGAGACCTATGATATCTGAAGACATCTGGGAGAGGGAGGGGTACAGGAGAAGAAAAGAACCCTTTAATAATGCTGAAGTCAATGCTACCCATGGAGATTGCTACAGAGCTGTGAGCCTAGCACAATGAGGCCTTGGTCTACAATTGGGGCCCCTAGGCACTATTGCAATATAAATAACAGTAATTAATATTAATCAGTAATAATAATACTACACAGTAGCTAATCCAACAGAGAAAACGGGATAAGAGAAATACCAGCACAAGAGACTAATTTGTAAGAAGACTGGAACATTCAAAAGCACAGAAGCCTGTACCTTGTCATGCTAAAATTGCACCAGCTGTAACCTTTTAAGCAATAGACTTATTTCAAACAACAGCTACTTCCAGGTGCTATTTTAAGCAGAAGGAATCAATATATTTGATTTTCCCTTAGCTATTCAGCAGCAGTAGCTAGAAGATGAAGCTTGTTAAACCTCGTTAATTTTCTGTCTGTTTGGGGCAGGGATTAAAGTGACCCCCCCAAAAGGAGACAGAGTACACTGATTGGGCACTGATTGGGCAATGATAATGCAGGATTGTAACCTATCCTTACAGCACCATGCATCACAGGTCGCACCTTGGGGGAACAACAACTGCTGCTATTCCCTCCTCCACCCACCCCCAAAAAGTGAGGAGTCAGTGGGCTGAGGTAGGGTGTGCCCCCCCACATCCCCCAAAAATCATGCACTCTCAAAATCATAATTTTTTCCTGGTCTACTCCTGGGGAAGTGCAGCTACCTGCCATACCTTATTTGAGGCAGATTGTTATGTCATAATCCAGCCCATCAGCTGTACATGTGGGAGCTGTGGGGAAGCATCCATGTGTCAGAAAGTAGCCAAAATACCTTAATTCATGCTTCCTGTGATTCCAAAGTCATCCAAGGAAGGAAGTCAACCTGTGGAACTCCTTGCCAGAGGATGTTGTGAAGGCCAAGACTATAACAGGGTTCAAAAAGGAACTAGACAAGTTCATGGAGGATAGGTCCACCAATGGCTTAGCCAGGATGTTAACCTCTGTTTTCCAGAAGCTGGGAATGGGCAACAGGGGATCACTTGATGATTCCCTGTTCTATTCACTCCCTCTGAAGCACCTGGCATTGGCCACAGTCAGAAGACAGGATACTGGGCTAGATGGACCATTGGTCTGACCCCGTTATTAAGATTCGTTTTATTAAAATATTCAGAAAAACCCAATCAAACCCAATCTAGCATAGGTCTTGGGATACCTGAGTTCAAGTCCCTTCTCTACCACAGACTTCCTGTATGACTCTGGTCAAGTCACTTAGACCCAGATCCACAAAGGTATTTAGGCTCCCAACTTTCATTTCTTTATGGATCTGGGCCTTATTATCTCGGTGACTCATTTCCCATCTGTAAAATGGGCATAATAGCACTTCCCTACTTCAGAGGGATGTTGTGAGGATAAGACATTAAGGGTTGTGAGGTGCTCAGATACTACAGTGATGGGTTTACACCTAGGAAAGGACATACAAAGTAATAATATGATAAGAGCAAGAGAAAGATGAAGGAAAGTGTAGGTCCTTTACTTAGCAGGAAAGGGGAGCTAATAACTGATGACATCAAGTTGGCTGAGGTGTTTAATATCTGTTTTGCTTCAATCTTCACTAAAAAGGTTAATGGAAACCAGATGCTCAACGCAATTAATATTAACAATAAGAGGGAAGGAAGGTAAAACCAAAGTATTGAAAGAACAGGTTAAAGAATATTTAGAAAAGTTAGATGTATTCAGGTTGACAGGGTCTGATGAAATTCATCCTAGGGTACTTAAGAAATTAGCTGAAGCATTTTGTAACTGTTAGTTACAACTGTTAGTAACTATCTTCATGGGGGAATAGGTGAGGCCCCAGAGGACTGGAGAAAGGCAACCTATCTTTAAAAGGGGAACAAAGAAGATCTGAATTATAAACCAGTCAACCTAGCTTCAATACCTGGAAAGATACTGGGAAAAATTATTAAATAATCAATTTGTGGACACCTACAGGATAATAGGGTTATAAGGAATAGCTAGCATAGGTTTGTCATGAATAAATCATGCCAAACCAACTTAATTTCCTTCTTTGACAGGATTGTTGGTCTAGTGAGTAGGGGGAAAGCAGTAGACATGATGTATCTTGATTTTAGTAAGGATTTTGACACAGTCCTACATGACATTCTCATAAGCAAACTAGAGACATGTGGTCAAGATCAAATTATCATAAAGTGAATGCGTAGCTGCTTGAAAGATCATACTCAAAGAGTAGTTATCAATGGTTCACTGTCAAACTGGGAGGGTGTATCTGGAGTCCCACAGTGGTCAGTCTTGGGTCCAGTACTATTTAATATTTTCATTAATGACTTGGATAGCAAAGTGGAGAGTGTGCTTATAAAATTTGCAGATCACACCAAGTTGGGAGGAGTTGCAAGTACTTGGAGGACAGGATTAAAATTCAAAAGGACCTTGATAAATTGGAGAATTGGTCTGAAATCAACAAAATGAAATTCAATAAAGAAAAGTGAAAAGTATGTCACTTAGGAAAAAAATCAGTTGCACCATAAGCATTGACTCCATGGGTGCTCCAGAGCTGCCGCTCCCCCGGAGAAAAATTAGCAGGTGCTTAGCATTCACTGGCAGCCAAGCTCCACTCCCTCCACCCCACTTCAGCCTGCCAGAGGCCCCCACCAATCAACTCCTCCCCCTCCTTGCTCCCAGCGCCTCCTGCACAACACAATCAGCTGTTCTGCAGCATGTAGGAGGCACTGGGAGGGAGGGAGGAAGGGGGAGGAGCAGTGAAGTGGTAAGCTGGGGGAGGGGGAGGAAAGAGGTGGGGAAGAGGCAGGGTGGAGTGGGGGCAGGAGAGGCGTGGCGGGGTAGGGACCTGGGGAAGGGGTGGAGTGAAGGTGGGGGCGGAGGCTGAGTGGAGGTTGAGCACCCCCAGGAAAATTAAAAATCGGCACCTGTGGTTGCACAACTACAAAATGGGGATTAACTGGCTAATTGGTAGCATGACTGAAAAGGATCTGGGGTTAGAGTGGATCACAAATTGAATATGAGGCAACAATGTGATGCAATTCTAAGGTGAATTAGTCATATTTAAGACATGGGAAGCAATTATCCCCTCTGCTTGATACTGATGATGCCTCAGTGTCCCCATTTCTGGTCACCACACATTAGGAGAGATGTGGACAAATATCGAGAGTTTCTTTTAAGAAAAGAAGATGAGGTGGGGACCTGATAACAGTCTTCAAATAATTATAAGGGATGTTATAAGAGGACTGTGATCAACTGTTCTCCATGTCCACTGAAAGTAGGACAAGAAGTAATGGGCTTCATCTGCAGCACTGGAGATGCAGGTTAGATATTGAGAAAAAACTGTCTAACTCTAAGGGTAGTATCAGAGGGGTGGCCTTGTTAGTCTGTATCCACAAAACAATGAGGAGGCTGGTGGCGCCTTAGAGACTAACAGATTTATTTGCTAAGGTTTCGTTGGTAAACTCTCGTCCCCTAGCGTCCCTCCTCTACTTGCGCTACATTGATGACATCTTCATCATATGGACCCACGGGAAGGAGGCCCTTGAAGAATTCCACCTGGATTTCAACAATTTCCACCCCACCATCAACCTCAGTCCTGGACCAGTCCACACAAGAGCATCCACTTCCTGGACACTACAGTGCAAACTAAGTGATGGTCACATAAACACCCACTGTATACCGGAAACTTACCGACCACTATACTTATCTACATGCCTCCAGATTCCACCCAGGACACATCACACAATCCATTGTCTACAGCCAAGCCCTAAGATACAACCTCATTTGCTCCAATCCCTCAGACAGAGACAAACACCTGCCAAGATCTTTATCAAGCGTTCTTACAACTACAATACCCACCTGGGAAGGAGGAAACAGATTGACAGAGTGAGGTGGTACCCAGAGGTCACCTACTAAAGGACAGGCCCCCAACAAGGAAAAATAACAGAACACCACTGGCCATCACGTACAACCCCCAGCTAAAACCTCTCCAGCACATCACCAACAATCTATAACTTATCCTGGAAATGATCCCTCACTCTCACAGACCTTGGGAGCAGGCCAGTCCTCGCTTACAGGACAGCCCCCCACTTGAAGCAAATACTCACCAGCAACTACACACCACACCACAGAACACTAACCCAGGAACCAATCCCTGTAACAAACTCCCGTTGCCCACTTTGTCCCCATATCTACTCTAGCAACACTATATATGACCCAACTACATCAGCCACACCATCAGGGGCTCATTCACCTGCACATTTACTAATATGATATATGCCATCATGTGCCAGCAATGCTCCTCTGCCATGTACATTGGCTAAACCGACAGTCTCTATGTAAAAGAATAAATGGACAAAATCAGACCTCAGGATGGTAACATACAAAAGCCAGTATGAAAACACTTCATCTCCCTGGACATTCAATAACATATTTAAAATATGATCTCTTGCACAAATAAACTTCAAAAACAGACTTCAAAGAGAAACTGCAGAGCTAACAATTCATGTACAAATTTAACACCACAATTTGGGCTTGAATAGGGACTGGGAGTGGCTGGCTCACTACAAAAGCAATTTTCCCTCTCTTGGTATTCACCACCTTCTCATCAATTATTGGGAGTGACGCACATCCAACCCTGAATGAATTGGCCTTGTCAGCACTAGTTCTCCACTTGTAAGGTAACTCCCTTCTCTTCATGTGATGTTAGGTTGGGTTCATTTTCATATATGTTTTGTGACTACAGGAATCCATGTTGGTTTCAAAGTGGAATTTTATGCCCATGTGAGCTATAGGTCCATTTTCCCTCTCTTTTATTTCTCCTGGAGTTATAAACAACTTCCAGTCAGAACTGATTTTCCTAAGGGGTTTCCCAGAAGGGGCTTCCCACCTTTTCTAGGGGGTTTCCAAGGGGAAGGTATAAAAAACTGCCCTGGGCACGGCCCTCAGGGTTGTTCATCTGAGTGGGCAGCCAGGGATGGTCATGTGGCTTACCTGAAGACATCTATCCATCCTAGTTATAGAAGTGCTAGAGATTTTCTCTTCCTACCTGTAAAGAGAAGGTGAAGAAACAACACTTACCTTGTCATGATCCATCGCTGTTCTCCTGAGCGTATCATCTTTTCTGCTTTCCATAGGTCCCGAAGGACATCAAGTGGACTCCTTGGAGCTCCTCTCCAAAGGCGTGCCATTAGCCAGAGGATTGAGGTCCCAGCACTGCCGTCACTTTGATCTGTGACGAAGGTTTTTATATCTGTGTTATAGTGTTGAGTTTGGGGGTAATCCCTGTATTGCACAATTATTGGCTGTTTATTCCCCTTCTTATTTTGTCCCACTCTTTGTGTTATAAACCCTTCAATACGTTTTATTTATTTTCCCTTTACTGATTGACTCCTCATATTAGGGTGGAGAGGTCCTCTGTACAGGAGAAGGGATCCTACCAGATGACAGACGCTGGATAGGGAGGGCCGAACCTCAGGAGACAGAAAGCATAAAGGTCTTTTGTCTTATCACAAAAAGAACAGGAGTACTTCTTAATCTTTCCTTGTTTGCTGTATACGATGTTGATTTGGTGGGTTTGCGGTTTCTTTCAGAGCGTGTGGCACAATCTCTCAGCATAGTCTGTGTGGTATGTAGATTGTAATGGATTTTTTAGTCCTTTTGGTATGATGTCCATCTGTTTTGCATTTGGAAAGGAAGATGATGTCTGTCTGTATCTGTACGAGTTTTTTCATGAAGTTTATGGATTTCCACTTCATACGGCTAAATTCAGTGCCTTGCATAGTGACAGGTTTCAGAGTAGCAGCCGTATTAGTCTGTGGATACAGACTAAAACGGCTGCTACTCTGAAACCTCTGAAACCTGTTTTATCACAACACTCTCCTCCTTGCCTTTCAGTCCTTTCCCCCTTTAACAGTGCCAATATATCTATGCTGTATCTGTAATTCTCACTCCATGCATCTGAAGAAGTGGGTTTTTACCCACGAAAGCTTATGCCAAATAAATCTGTTAGTCTTTAAGGTGCCACCAACTCCTCATTTCTTCTAAGGGTACTGAAGCTCCAGAACAGGCTCTAAGGGAGGTTATGGAATCCCATCACTGGAGGCTTTAAGAACAGGTTGTCAACACCTATCAGGGATGGGATAGATTACTTGGTCCTACCTCCATGTAGTGGGTTGACTTAATGACTTCTCGAGCCCCTTCAGACCTAGTATTGCCATGATTCTATGGGCACCATATTAGTACCTGATATAAATAGATAGATATAAATTTCAGATTTTGTGAGCAGGATGTCCACAGAATCTCATGGCATTTGCAGCTTCTTTCAAGAGTATTACCCCTAATGCGAGCATGGTCACAAGCAGATTGGAATTAGAATACTCTCACAGGCAGACAAACAACAGTAGGCGGTTGGAGTTTTAGGTTAATGCTTGGTACAGTCAAACTCTTATAGTCTTTTCTAGTGTTTTGTATGCTTTGGGTATCTCGCTTTAAAGCCAAGCAATTTAGCCAAAATGCAGCCTAAATAAGAAACCCAACATATACAAACATTTTCTGATTGAAATACTTTAAAACAGTACTTCTAACACTGATTATGTTCTTATATAATAGTCTTGACTGAGAAGATGTAAATGAGCAAGAATCAAATCTTTCTCCTTTTTATCAATAGATTATATTAGTACTAGCAAGCATTTGTTACAACAGGTAGTAGAGTTGCTGGTGCATATATCAATGCTGGAAAGAAATGACCAGATGGATAAACACACTATTGGAAACAGATTTACCCCAGAGGTTCTAAGCTAGCTATATAGAGCGGCAGCACGTCCTGGTGGATACAGCACTGGACTGGGGCTCAGGAAATGTGGGTTCCATTTATTGTTTCTTCTGCCACTGGCCTGCTGGTGACCTTGGACAGGTCATTTCACACCGCCATGTGCCTCACTTTCCTCATCTGGTAAACTAGAAGAAATGATACTGCTCTCCCTTTGTAAAGTGCTTTGAGGTCTACTGATGAAAAGCACCATATAAGAGCCAGGTTACAGGTATTATTATTATCTACCTATGTACTCATCAGTACTTGGAGTTTCTGTAAGGCACATGTGAAGAGAATGTGCCAGTAGTATCCAGACAAATCAATTCCATATTATTGCATTTGTTTGGTCTATCTTTTCTCTTTCCAATAAAGCTTGGAATTATTTGCAGAAATTGTGTTGAGAGAGGAGTAAGGTTGCCCATTTAAGCACTCCCTGGAGACTAAGGCCCAGATTCAAAAATGTATTCCTAAAATTAGGCTCCTAAATCCATATTAAAGCACTTTAAAAGTGGCCTCATTTTCAAAAGTGCTGAACTAGTGGCTCCAATTTAAATCTATGTACAGCCTTGATCCTGCAAAGACTTAACCTTAACCTTAACTTACTTAACCTGTACTTAACCTTATGCACTGTGAGGTGAGTCAATGGGACCACTCCCAATGCATAGAATTAAGCTTGTGCACAATCTTTGAAGGGCTGAAGCCAGTGGGTGTGCAGTAAATTGGGGCAGGGGCCCAGAATTCCTAACTTGAGTTGGAGCTCTTGCCTCATTCACTGTGTATCTCAGAAGGTAAAATCTGCACAGTTCCTAAGATTCTCATGAGAGGGATTCCCTCAGTAGGTGCATGGGACAAGTCGTTTCGATGTTGTTGAGCCAAAAATTGTAATTCCACATTATGGAATTTTGTTTCCTGGCTTTTGAAAAACAAAAACAAAAATAAAAAAACCCCATCACCTATGAAATTCCCCATAAAAGCTATGTTACGAGAACCTGAAACTCCAAACTCAGAAGTCAGGAATTTAACTCTGGCCCCCAGTGCATATGCATCGATACATTACTTATTACATGATGATACATGATTTCTCAGTTAATACTGTAAATATAACACAAAGTTTCACATATGGAGCATCTAATAATTCTGTGTACTACTCTGTGTACATCAGGCAAATAGAGTCCAGTAAGTAATGTCTATGAAAAGTACACATAAAACTATTCTTACATTAAATACAGAGTAAATATGACAACTTATAAGTTATCTGGAGCACTTTCCAGGTACAGACAACATGAATTCTGAAAAAAAATACAATACAAAAATACAAATCATCTAAAGAACTTAAATAAAGTAAATAAAATAAAATCAACTAGTTGTTACAACTAGAGTAATACATTCAAAGCAAAACTGAACTGCAGTTCTATGAAATGAATATATCAAGACCTCCACTATTAGTGGACTATATACTAAGGGCCAAATCCTACTCTCATCATGCAAATCCAGAACAATTCTATCAACTTCAGTAGAGTTACTTTAGATGTACATCAGAATAACTGAGAGCAAAAGCTGGTCAACCATCTCTTGTGCTTGACTTATCATTTCATGGACAAAGCTGGTGAAATAAATGGAAATGCCACGAGACCATCTGTGATGCATGAACATCTACCTTAGAACTTTCTGTAACTTCCTCAGTGCTCCATGGAAATTCCTACACCTGTTTTGATTTAGGGAAGACAGTGAAACCATCACATTTTAACTATAGCAAAATACAATAAAAAACAAATGAGGCTCTTTACTTAGTGGATATTAGGAGAACAGCCAGTCTAGATGGAAGAGGCTCTTCTTTAATTTCCTTGGCTCATAAAACATATTGGAGAATTGAATTTCTCTCATATCTCATTCCTCTGAACAATTTCTATACTAGAGGTATGTCTGTACTGCTGTAGTGTTGAAATTTCCCAAGTCAACTGAGTTTTTCCATCAATGTAGGTAATCTACCTCTTTGAGAGTTGGTGGCTAGATCTAACTACATCTCACAGGGTCCAAAATTTTTCCCAGTCCTGAGCAATGTACCTAGCTCACTGTAATATTTAGATTTAGACCATGCCTAGATATAGTTAACATCTCAATTCATGCCTCAATGTATTTGTGGAATTTTAAAAAACAAGAGCATCTGAAGAAGTGGGTTTTTTACCCACGAAAGCTTATGCCTAAATAACTCTGTTAGTCTTTAAGGTGCCACCGGACTCCTTGTTGGTTTTGTGGATACAGACTAACATGGCTACCCCCTGATACTTGTGGAATTTAAAGACATGCATGAATTTTCTAACATAGAGATTAAGGCCACAATACTGCAAAGACTAGTATGCATGCATAGAGCTAAGAGCATACATAAATCTTTGCAGCATTGTGGCCTAAATGTGTCACTCCTAAATAAGAGAAACAATCTGTAAAAAAGAAAAAAGAAAAAAATTAAAGGAGATTGCTTTTTTCATTAAGGAGACAGTTATATCTTTTGCCTCTTAAACTAAAGGAAAGGCAAATAAGTTAATTACAGATGCTTTAACACAGCCAATACTGAGGGCTATGTTATACCTTCAAGGTATAGCCCCATGAAGGTACAGAGCAAGCCTTTCTCTAGTGGGAGTCCCTGGTGAATTTTGGCTGACACTATAAGGACAAGTCTAACACTGGGAACTTACATCTGCATGGTGTCCCTAGCCTCTGTTTGCCAAAAGCTGGGAATGAGTGACAGGGGATTGATCATGTCGATGATTACCTGTTCTGTTCATTCCCTCTGGGGCACCTGGCACTGGCCACTGTTGGAAGAAAGTTACTAGACTAGATGGACCTTTGATCTGACCCAGGAGGGCCATTCTTATGTTCTTATAGGTACGTCTCCTCAGGGAGTGAAAAATCCACATCTCTGAGAGATGTAGTATGCTGATCTAACCTTAGTGCAGACAGCGTTAGGTCAATGAAAGAATTCTTCTGTTGATCTAGCCTATTTACTTTTCAGGGAGCTGGATTCCCTACACCATCAGTGTAGGTGGATTACCTCCCCTTTGCATAGGTAGGGTCTATACTAAGGGTATGTCTACACTACGAAATTAGGTCGCATTTATAGAAGTCAGTTTTGTAGAAAGCGTTTTATACAGTCGAGTGTGTGTGTCCCCACACAAATGCTCTAAGTGCATGTAGTCAGCGGACTGTGTCCACAGTACCGAGGCAACAGTCGACTTCTGGAGCTTTGCACTGTGGGTAGCTATCCCACAGTTCCCGCAGTCTCCACCGCCCATTTGAATTCTGGGTAGAAATCCCAGTGCCTGATGGGGCTAAAACATTGTTGCGGGTGGTTCTGGGTACATATCGTCAGGCCCCCGTTCCCTCCCTCCCTCCGTAAAAGCAAGAGCAGACAATCATTTTGCGCCTTTTTTCTTGAGTTACCTGTGCAGACACCATACCACGGCAAGCATGGAGCCCGCTCAGCTAACCATCATCGTATGTCTCCTGGGTGCTGACGGACGTGGTACTGCATTGCTACACAGCAGCAGTTTATTGCCTTTTGGCAGCAGACAGTGCAGTATGACTGGTAGCCATCGTCAGCGTAGTCCTGGGTGCTCTTTTAACTGGGCATCTGGTCAAACATGGGAGTGACTCAGCTAGGTCATTTCCCTTGTTTCGTCTCACAGCGATTGAGTCCTACCGGCAGTTCACTGTCTTTTAATCTGCAGCTAGCAGAAGACGATGGCCAGTAGTCATACTGCACCGTCTTCTGCCGAGCACCCAGGAGGTGACGATGGCTAGTGGTCGTACTGCACAGTCTGCTGCCAGCATGATGTATAAAGATAGATGAAGTGGCTCAAAACAAGAAATAGACCAGATTTGTTTTGTATTCATTTTCTCCTCCCTCCCTCCATGAAATCAACAGCCTGCTAAACCCAGTTTTGAGTTCTATCCTTGAGATTTTGAGTTCTATCCTTGAGGCGGCCATTCAGTTTCTCGCAAAGCCACCCCCTTTATTGATTTAATTCCCTGTAAGCCAACCCTGTAAGCCATGTCGTCAGTTGCCCCTCCCTCCATCAGGGCAACAGCAGACAATCTTTCCGAGCCTTTTTTCTGTGCAGACGCCATACCACGGCAAGCATGGAGCCCGCTCAGATCACTTTGGCAATTAGGAGCACATTAAACACCACACACATTATCCAGCAGTATATGCCAGCACCAGAACCTGGCAAGTGAAACTGGGCAAGTAGGCGATGTCAGCGCAGTGGACGAGGTGATGAGGACATGGACACAGACTTCTCTCAAAGCACAGGCCTGCCCAATGTAGGCATCATCGTGCTAATGGGGCAGGTTCATGCGGTGGAACGCCGATTCTGGGCTTGGGAAACAAGTACAGACTTGGTGGGACTGCACAGTGTTGCAGGTCTGGGATGATTCCCAGTGGCTGCAAAACTTTCGCATGCATAAGGGCACTTTCATGGAACTTTATGACTTGCTTTCCCCTGCCCTGAGGCGCAAGAATACCAAGATGAGAGCAGCCCTCACAGTTGATAAGTGAGTAGCAATAGCCTGTGGAAGTTTACAATGCCAGACAGCTACCGGTCAGTCGGGAATCAATTTGGGAGTGTCCAAATCTACTGTGGGAGCTGCTATGATGCAAGTAGCCAATGCAATCAAAGATCTGCTGATATCAAGGGTAGTGACCCTGGGAAATGTGCCGGTCATAGTGGATGGCTTTGCTGCAATGGGATTCCCTAACTGTGGTGGGGCCATAGACGGAACCCATATCCCTATCTTGGCACTGGAGCACCAAGCCAGTGAGTACATTAAACCGCAAGGGGTACTTTCAATAGTGCTGCAAGCACTGGTGGATCACAAGGGATGTTTCACCAACATCAACATGGGATGGCCGGGAAGAAGGTACATGATGCTCGCATCTTCAGGAACTCTGGTCTGTTTCAAAAGCTGCAGGAAGGGATGTTCTTCCCGACCAGAAAATAACTGTTGGGGATGTTGAAATGCCTATAGTTATCCTTGGGACCCAGCCTACCTCTTAATGCCATGGCTCATGAAGCCGTACATAGGCAGCCTGGAGAGTAGTCAGGAGCTGTTCAACTACAGGCTGAGCAAGTGCAGAATGGTGATAGAATATGCATTTGGATGTTTAAAAGTGCGCTGGCGCAGTTTACTGACTTGGTTAGACCTCAGCGAAACCAATATTCCCACTGTTATTACTGCTTGCTGTGCGCTCCACAATATCTGTGAGAGTAAGGGGGGAGATGTTTATGGCGGGGGTGGGAGGTTGAGGCAAATCACCTGGCTGCTGGTTACGCACAGCCAGACACCAGGGCAGTTAGAAGAGCACAGGAGAGTGCGGTGCACATCCGAGAAGCTTTGAAAACCAGTTTCATGACTGGCCAGGCTACGGTGTGAAAGTTCTGTTTGTTTCTCCTTGATGAAACCCTCCGCCCCTTGGTTCACTCTACTTCCCTGTAAGCTAACCACCCTCCCCACCTCCCTTCAATCACCGCTTGCAGAGGCAATAAAGTCATTGTTGCTTCACATTCTTGCATTCTTTATTAATTCATCCACAAATAGGGGGATAATTACCAAGGTAGCCCAGGAGGGGTGGTGGAGGAGGGAAGGACAAGGCCACACAACACTTTAAAAGTTTAAAACTTATTGAATGCCAGCCTTCTGTTACTTGGGCAATCCTGAGGTGGAGTGGCCTGGGTGGCCGGAGGCCCCCGCACCGCGTTCTTGGGCATCTGGGTGAGGAGGCTATGGAACTTGGGGAGGAGGGTGGTTGGTTACAGGGGCTGTAGCGGCGGTCTGTGCTCCTGCTGCCTTTCCTGCAGCCTCAACCATACACTGGAGCATATTAGTTTGATCCTCCAGCAGCCTCAGCCTCTCTTCAGCCCGCCACCTCCCTCCCGGTCATTTTCTGCTTTCCCTGCACTCTGACATGGTCTGCCTCCATGCATTCATCTGTGCTCTGTCAATGTGGGAGGACAGGCATGAGCTCAGAGAACATTTCATCGCAAGTGCGTTTTTTTTGCCTTCTAATCTTCATTAGCCTCTGAGAAGGAGAAGATCCTGTGAGCCTGAAACACATGCAGCTGGTGGAGAAAAAAAAAGGGACAGTGATATTGAAAAGACACATTTTATAGAACAATGGGTACACTCTTTCATGGTAAACCTTGCTCTTGTTACATACATACTACGCACACTGTGCTTCGGTACAAGGTCCGCATTTTGACTCCCCCCACCGGTGGGTACAGCAGGGAGAACATTTCTGTTCCAGTCATAGGCAAACCAGGCACAGCAGGATGGGCTACCTCTGAATGTCCCTTAAGAAAACGCCCTATTTCAACTAAGTGACCATGCAATGGATCTCACTCTCCTGGAGGATAATACAGAGAGATAAAGAACGGATGTTGCTTTGGAACGCCAACAAACATACACTGCAATGCTTTGTTGTACAATATTCCCGAGTACGTGCGGTACTGGCCTGGAGTGGTAAAGTGTCCTACCATGGTGGATGGAATAAGGCTGCTCTCTCCAGAACCTTTTGCAAAGGCTTTGGGAGTATATCCAGGAGAGCCACAAATGCCCAAGGCAAATTAATCATTATAACATGCCTGGCTTTTAAACTTTGTATAGTATTTAAAAGGTACACTCACCAGAGGTCCTTCTCGCCCTGGTAGGTCCGGGAGGCAGCCTTGGGTGGGTTCGGGGGGTACTGGCTCCAGGTCCAGGTGTGAGAAACAGTTCCTGGCTGTCGGGAAAACTGGTTTCTCTGCTTGTTGCTGTGAGCTATCTACAACCTCATCATCATCGTCTTCCTCGTCCCCAAAACCTGCTTCCGTGTTGCCTCCATCTCCATTGAAGGAGTCAAACAACATGGCTGGGGTAGTGGTGGCTGAACCCCCTAAAATGGCATGCAGCTCATCATAGAAGCGGCATGTGTGGGGCTCTGACCCGGAGTGGCTGTTCACCTCTCTTGTTTTCTGGTAGGCTTGCCTCAGCTCCTTAAGTTTCACGCGGCACTGCTTCGGGTCCCTGTTATGGCCTCTGTCCTTCATGCCCTGGGAGATTTTGACAAATGTTTTGGCATTTCGAAAACTGGAACAGAGTTCTGATAGCATGGATTCCTCTCCCCATACAGCGATCAGATCCCGTACCTCCCATTCGGTCCATGTTGGAGCTCTTTTGCGATTCTGAGACTCCATCATGGTCACCCTCTGCTAATGAGCTCTGCATGGTCACCTGCAGCTTGCCACACTGGCCAAACAGGAAATTGAAATTCAAAAGTTCAAGGGCCTTTTCCTGTCTACCTGTTCAGTGCATCTGAGGTGAAGAGGTGCTGTCCAGAACGGTCACAATGGAGCACTCTGGGATAGCTCCCTGGAGGCCAATACCATCTAATTGCGTCACAGTACCCCAAATTCGAACCAAAAAAACTAATTTCAGTGCTAATCCCCTTGTCAGGGGTGGAGTAAGGAAATCGATTTTAAGAGCCCTTTAAGTCGAAAAAAGGGCTTTGTCATGTGGACGGGTGCAGGGTTACATCGATTTAACACTGCTAATTCAACCTCAATGCCTAGTGTAGACCAGGGCTTAGAGCATAGGTAGGCCTACAGCAGTGCAGCTGAATTGGTTTCAGTATAGCACACCCTAAGGTTTATTCCAGGAGCTCCAGAGGAGTGAACTCTGCCACTTTTTTTCCACAAGGCATAGTACACTCTTCACCACACCCATCCACCTTCACGGCTGCTAAGGACCAGGGTAGGGCCCTCCTATTTGTTCTGGAGTTGGCCAATTGCAATCACGCACTACCCAGCATATAAGGGATCAGCATTTGGCTCTAAATGTCTAGCTTTGCCTCTGCGCAAACTGCCTCCTTTTGCCATTGCAGAGTGGAACACCATTCCCACTACCTTTCAGTCCCTACAGCTCCACAGAGAAGGAGAAAGGGAAGGATTTGTGCATAAATATAGAAAAAATGTCACCAGAATGCTCCGGGGTAGAACATTTTCATTGCTGCCTAGTTATTTAATATTTAGTCCAAACCATTCAAATCATTGTTCAAATAGAGATTTTCCCCAGCTCATGTATAGCATATGTGTAGAGCCCTGCAAATCCACACATATCCATGAATCATTTTTGCAGATCACGGATCGGATGCAGATACAAACTTTGTATCCAAGCAGGTCTCTACATATGTGGCTGTACAGTTACATAATAATGCAAGGTAGCTGAAGGGCTTTTCCAGGAACAGTCATGCTGAAATACAGTACAGCAATAATGGAAGCAAATCTAGGGCCAGATTCTGAAGCCGGTGGAACTACACGTGAGATAAAGGACTACTCAACTCAAGTGAGGAAACCAGAATCTGACCGCTGTTTTGTGAACCTTCTTTTTTCCACTTTGGATATAAGCAGATTACAGTGTTTCTTTCTGTTTTATTATTTATTTATTTATCTGTACAACAATAGAGGCCACAAGAAAGATCAGGACTTCATTGTGCTAAGTGCTGTACAAACATATTAAGAGACAGTCCCTGCCCCAAAGATCCTATACTCTAAGTAGGCACACCTGATGAAGGAAGTATCACATTTTACATAGGCGGAACCCAAGGCACAGAAAAATTAAGTTACGTTGCCCAAGGGCACACAGGAAACCTCTAGCCAGGGATTGGCAACCTTAGGCACGCGACCCATCAGGGAAAGCCGCTGGCAGGTGGGGACAGTTTGTTTATCTGCAGGGTCAGCAGGTTCGGCCGATCGCAGCTCCCATGGGCTGCAGTTCACCATGCCAGGCCAATGGGGGCTGCGGGAAGAGGTGGCCCGGCCCACACCACTTTCTGCAGCCCCCATTGCCTGGCACAGTGAACCATGGCCTATGGAAGCTGCGATTGGCCGAACCTGCTGACCCTACATGTAAACAAACTGTTCCAGCCTGCCAGCGGCTTTCCCTGATGGGCTGCATGCCTAAGGTTGCCAATCCCTGCTCTCGCCCATCTGGAAACCCAACCCAGATCATCTGTGTCCCCATCTAATGCCTTCACCACAAGCCCATCTTTCCTTTCATAATCTGCTGACTGGCAGGGTAACAATTATTTTGCTGTCAGTGTTGAAGTATCATTTGCAGAGAGCTATCTGACCTCTATTATACAGCCATTAGCACTGGCCTGGCCAGCTCGGTTGAAGAAGGCATCACTCCTACACATATTTGGTAGCAAATATTAAGTTATAGGCATTGTGCCCTGGTAGTGTTATGTATTTATTGAGTTTAACCTTCTTGCTTTTTTTCCTTTGGACCTTAGACATACTTGATTATATCAAATAACAATTAACATTCCTCTGAGGTGAAGGTAGCGACATGGTGTGTTTGCTGAGGCGGCCAGCTGTCGCCGCTTGGCAAGCAACTTTTATCATAAGCCAGTTGAATTTAACATATATCAGTATTTATCAGCTAAGACTTTGTCAGTTTTATAAACGAAAACTGAGGGACAATAAATCAGTTGGTGCCCAGGCGATGCAGTTCACTTAATAGCATATTTGCCAGTTCGGGTGTATTCTTTCAACTAAGAGGCAAGTAAGGTTTTGTTTTATTTACCTTTTATTAAATGTAACTGTGAATGTCTTTATCCTGATTTACAAATGGCATCAGTGACATTTGAGGGTCAGATCTGACTGGGCTTTTTTTCCTGCCAAGCCGAATGCTGCAATCCTCACTCACGCTGTGTATCACTCTCGTAAGTAGTTCCATTGACTTCAGTGGAACCGCTTACATGACTAAGCACTGAGCGTATTAATTATTTATTTATCCAATGAATTCTGTTTCATTCTCAATGTCCGAGGCACAAAACTGGGGATGGGAGAGCTCGGGTAGATACACAGTTAGACACGGCAATCCCTTATTGAAAATAATCTTCTAAAACTATTGCTATTCATTGCACGCATATGCATTACTGTGAGCTTAACAGGCAATCTATGAACATTATTGCCAGCAAAGGTAGCAAGCTTTACAAGTCTATTTTTTGGCTTACCTAACACAATGTATTCCTTACCATTTCAGTATGTTTTTTCCACAGTTTAACAGTAACATTTTCACTTACATCAGTGATTCCCAGCTTTTGTGTGGGGTGTGTTGATATATGTACTGTACTTTTAAATCTGTAGTAGGAAGTCTGGCAGGAGGGGGCTGGCCAAGATTCTAGATAGAAGCTCTACAGTGATGCACAGAGAGACAATGTAATTTTGGGGAAAATACTGTTTTAAGAAAGTTCCTTGTTCAACGTTAGAAGAAATCAGCTCTTTATCTGAGTCTTTACCATTATCACATGACTTGGTGTCCAAAGTTGCTGTGCCATGAACTAGCATGACTATGAGGTAAAGGAAATGCCAAAGTTCAGCCCCCTCCCCCATAAAACTTTCAGCCTGATAAGCAGAATGATGTAAGTGGGAGGAGCTCTTCCCCAGATTCTATTGCTGGGCACAACACAGAAGTTGAAATGAAATTTCAAAAAACAGGAGAAGAATGGTTTTGTCCCCACTCAATACATCAATGCAAAACCATTATCCATCTTCTGAATTCAGAAAAGGCAACTACCTTCTCATGTATGATGACATTTAAACAGGCAAATGTCAAAAGCACTCATTGTTGGCCTGGGTCTGCTCCCATTGAAGTGAATGGGAGTTTTGCCATTGATTTCGTTTTGAGCAGAGTTAAGCCAGTGCTGAGAGCTTTTGAAAACCCGACCCACAGTGGTGATGCATGGGTCAGCTCATTCACTCATGGTGGTGGAGGAGAGGTGATGCTGAAATATTTATAAACTATTTGCCCTTATTGTGGAAAGAGATCAAAATAACCATGACACAAGCCTTAAAAAGTCTGATGAACTTTCCATTCCAAAAACAATGAGCATGCTTTTACCAAAGGCAGCAAGAGCCCAGAGAAAGCATGGAAGCTTTTAGCATAGTTCAATATGAAAATCAGGTTGTGACCTTTGTAGCGTGAGGAAGAACATGTACAAGCTAGTCTGATACATATGGTTTTAAACAAGGCATTTTCAGAAAAAGTACTACTAATCTCCGAGCTAACTCGGGGACAGGCAGTACAGTTGGTCCTGTAATCTGAGGTAGTGAAAGTGGGAGAAGAACAGCGTGACGCTGGCAACCCTGTGCTCCCTCATGCCAAGATCCCCACCCAGGCCTCACTGAACACTCACAAATGCATCTCTGGAATCAGTCTGGCTCATCTGTGCGTTAGTATTGTTACACTAGGTGTTAGACTTATAAGAATGTGTTGGGTGTTTAGACTGTACTGAATGCTCGTGAGTTGCAGCATGCACTAATCTCACTTATAACATCAGAATGCCCCATTATAGGGTAATATTTAAACAAGTGTCACTATATAAATCACCAGACAGGAGAGAGACATTGACTAGTGTGGAGTGCCAATCTGCAACTGAAGGTGTTACGTCCTGCCCAACAGGAAAGATCCATCAACACCAGACAGATTGGTGTGGAACATTAAAGAGGACAAAAGACTGCCTCTCTGCTCTTCCACCCTACCCCCCCAGCCCCAGCAAGATGAGTGGTGCAAGAGAGTTCCTCCATCAACTGAGTTTGCAGCTCAGAGCACATGGGAGGAGGAGAATAAAACCTCTTAACAAGAAGAAATGATGTTTCTATGCTGCTTGGACTCTGAGGACAAGGTTTTACTAGACATAAGTAAGAGCATCCCACATAAGTCACACACCTAGTGGGGGGTTAGCCCTAAAGGACAAACAGAGCATGCTGATTACAGAAGTTTCTATTACTTTGTGAAACTTAAGATTGTAACTCATTTGTGTGGGTATGTTCACCTGCTTTAACTTCATAAATAACTCTCTAATTTCCTTTTCCTATTTAATAAACCTTCAGATAGTTTGCTATAGGATTGGCTACAAGCGTTGTCTTTGGTGTGAGATCTAAAGTGCAATTGCCTTGAGGTAAGTGACTGGTCCACTGGGACTGGGAGTAACCTGAATATTGCTGTGATTTATGGGGTAAGGGATCACAAAGGTAGGCTTATCTGTGGAGCAAGACAGATCAGAGTACCCAAGGGGACTGTCTATGACTCCCTGTTTAGGTTGTTATAGAGACTGAGTTCACACTTGATAGCTAATTGGTGAAATCTAAGTACAGAATTCACAGCCAGTTTGGGTTTGAGGCCTGCTTCTCCACCGTCTGCCTGAGGTTGGCACTTGTGCCCTGGCATCACTGCAGGCAGCCTGACAAAAAGAGCTGATACACTTCTCACAGGCCGAGTGGAGAGGTGGGAGTAGACTCTCCTTGCCTGTGCAGCACCCAGCAGCTAAGGGCAGGTCTAAACTAAAAGCTCTACGTTGAGGCTACATTTGGCTTCCTAGGCCTCCCCTGCTGAAAACTTGAGGGGCCGGGGGATGGCCAGCATATGGGAGCTCTGCTGGTAAAGTGGTTCCCAGGCACTGCTGCTGGTTGTGGGTGGGAGGAATGATCTTAAAGGAGCAGGTCATTCAAATACTGTGCTGGGGTAGGGAGAAGCCAATCCAGAGCCATGCTGGTGTCTCTACGAGCTGATAGCATCTGGCTGCTGCTGTCCTTAAAGGGTCAGCCCCCAACCCCACCCCAAACTGTGCTGGTGGAGAGAAGGTGCTGAGCTGCAATGGTGCACTCCCAGCTAATATCGGAAGATGGGGGTCCAGCTAGGCTGGTGGCAGCCCTAGAAATTCAGTGCGCTATGAAGCCTGGCATAGCACCAGCTCTACACAAAGAGGCTCTCTATTAACAGGCTCTCTTTTTAGTCTTCCAGCAGAATATTTGAGCTCCACATCAGTCATAGGCTATCTGAGGGTTAAAGTGGTGAAACTCTGGCTCCTTTCATGGGTAGTAAGCTCAATACCCAGGAAATTCCACAACTCAGCTACAGTGGGAATAGCCCAGATAAGGGAGAATCTGACCCTGAGTTCCAGTCGCAGGGCCAAATCCCACCCTCGGTTGTGCTTGCAAACCACCACTGGAAAGACTGGGGTTGCACAAATGTAACAGAAGGCAGAGCCTGCAAACAATGGGTTTGCACAAGCACTGCAAGGATCCTCCTTTAGCACAAGTGGGAGTGGCCTGTGCATTGTGAGCAGGAGCCTCAGAGTCCTTTGGCTGCTGTCACTGTGAAATTCTTCGTAACCATGGCATGTGTCACAGTGACACCTGTGGAGTCCAAGCTGGGCATGGATTTGTTCCAATACTGCCCTGGCTTAGCCTGCAGGGGGGATTTAAGCGGGTGAACAGAAATTACTCAAATCATTATTTGGCCCAGACAACTAGAGCTGATTCATCTCTTATGAGAAGTGACGTGCACGGTTTTTTTTGACAAAGAATTGTCATGACCTGACTTGGGAAAGCATGCCAGGAGACCATGCTGGGTATTGGCTTATTCCTGACTTAAAGAAAGAAGTGCCTCCTACTGAATCACCCACGGCACTTCTGTATCAACTTCCTGATCGACCCCAGGCCCGCTTAGCTTGTGAGAACCTCTGAGATCACAACACAAGGTTGTGTGGCTGTAACATTAAACACAACCCTAGAGGCAAGTTCCAGGTTCAAACAAATCGAATGCATCATCCAAAGTAAAGAGTTAGGTCCACCTAGGCTGTTAAAACAATAAAAGCATGCCTGAATTTATAACAATTTATGCACAGAGCATCCTAACAATTTAATGGGGGAAAACACACAGCAGTTTCAAGCTTCAGGAGTCTAAGTGGGGTGATTTCATACAAATTGCTGAGATTTTATTTGTTTATTAGGCAATCTAGCTCTTTATGTTGTTTGTCCAGCTATATAATTTTATGTGAAAGCTTTTTAGCGTGGTGCCACTGCCAGAACTTCCTTGTACACAGGTGTCTGTGCCAATGCGCAGAGGAAATAAACCGCTAATTGCTTTCTTACCCAGTCTTACACTTGTGCCGGGCTCCTCAATAAATTAGCTGATCACATGAATTGACAGGGCACAGATGAATTAAGCACTAAAGAGGAGGATTTCATCTGAGGTTCACTTCATTAAAGAGGTTGATTTCAGCTGCTAATATTTATATTATTCAGTTATTGAGTTGGAGATTTCCTGATTTTTCACTGAGGTAAAGGCAGTATGAACTAGGGGCTTGTCCGCACAAGCACTTAGCTTGGACAAGCTGCGCTGTTACTCTACCCAATACTGGCCTGCTGTACACTGTGTGTCCATGTGGACCCTGCAGCCATGCACTGAAAGCTCCTTAGTGTGCTTTGACCTACTCCCATTTCAAAGCAGTGTAAAGCATAGCAGATTCCCTTATCTAGGTAGCCACTGCCACCCAAATGTTTATCTATTACTTAGCTCTATTATGTTATTTCTGTTCCAGTGGGTATTTCTGTTGTCAGGCATCTACACATAAGGACAATGAGTTTTATAAATTCAGAGGAATTGAAACTGACTAGACAGGAATTTTTTTTTCCATTGTTTTTCCATATTTTCCTGGCTACCTGTCTTATTACTCAAAGCATAATCCATTGCAAGCAATTATTAGATCTTGTGTGCAGCCTTCACCAAACAACACTTATCCATTCTACCCTCTTGCAGTCAAGAGGTATGATTCTAAGACTAGGGAGTGTGGGCCCAAAATTGTAATACATTTGTAATAGGTCAGAAAAGACTCTTCCCATCTGACTCTTCTTGACTAAACAGAGCTAATCAGTCTGCGGAATTGCACTGACTGTTCTTTGACTGCCTTGTTCAAAACCTCCACTTATTTCCCACAGCTTGGACCTAGTTAATGATTACTGGGTGGAGTTTCACTGAAAATTTTGAGGAAACAGCATTTCTCAGCCTTCTAGACACTCTGAACAGGCTATTCAATCAATTAGTTTGTCCTTGTCATTCAATACATTAAATGGCATTTAGGTACAAAAGATCATTCTCAAGGCTTAGACATGCAATGTATGTTCAAACGATCATGTAAGACCCTGTAAAAATGGTGTGTGTGTTTAAGGCAGCGCTACCAGCTAGGCATGCTAATAAACTACCTCTAATGCGTGTGTATGCAAAAGGCATTCTAGTTTCATAAGGATGAGGAGAAGATGTTGGTTTTGTTTGGTTTGTTATGGGATTGTATTTTTAAATCATGGCAATGGCACCTAAAACTTGGGATGGTCACCTCTTTAAGATGTATTTATGATACAAGCAGACCAGATGCCAGCTCATGCCAAGGTCCCATGTCTCAGTTGAACACTGACAGATACATACCTGGAACCAGTCTGGCTCACCTGTGCATTAGCTATTAGAGTTATAAGAATGTGTTTGGAGTTTAAACTTTATTGCATGCTTGTGAGTTGCTGCATGCACTCATCTCACTTATAACATCTGTAAACCATATTTAAGCAGTTGTATTGGGAGCCTTTGTAAATCACCAAGACAGGAGAGAGACCTTAATAAGGGCAAAGGGTTGATCTTCGACAGAAGGCATTACCCCCATCCCAAAAGGAAAGGTCCATTGATACCAAGACAGACTATTGTGGGATGCTGCAACTGGAATTTCTCTGTATACCATCAATAAGAAGACAAAATACTTTTGTTGTTTTGCATTTCTCCCTGTGAAGATGAGTCATATAAGTGTATTCCTGCCATCAGCTGAGCTTGCAGCTCAGAACACACTACAGGACAAGAATAAAACCCCTAACAAGAAGGAACTGATTATTTCTACACTGCTTGAACTCGGGGGGGGGGGGGGGGAAAGAGGGAGAAGGTATTTCTCAGCATAAGCGAGAGATCCCCAGCTGCTTAGCCTGGCTTAGTCCTAAAGAACTAGAGCTTGATGATTATAGAAACCTATACTACCATTTGAAACCTAAGCTGTAACTAATTTGTGTGTCTATATTTGCTTGCTTTAACCTCATAAATAACTCTCTAATTTCCTTTTCCTATTTAATACATTTTCATATAGTTTATTATAGGATTGGTTACAAGTGTTGTCTTTGGTGTGGAATCTAAGGTCTGGTCTACACTGTGGGGGTGGGGAATTCATCTAAGTTATGCAACTTCAGCTATGTGAATCACGTAGCTGAAGTCGACATACTTAGATCTACTTACCGCTGTGTCTTCACTACGGTAGGTTGACTGCTGACGCTCCCTGTCGATTCCACCTGCACTTCTTGTGCCGGTGGAGTACTGGAGTCAACGGGAGAGTGCTCGGCAGTTGATTTATTGCGTCCTCACTAGACACGATAAATCAACCCGCCCTGGATTGATCTCTCTGGAGGTAAGTGCAGACATGCCCTAAGGTGCAACTGACCTGGGGCAAGTGACTGGTCCTTTGGGACTGGGAGTAACCTGAATATTGCTGTGATTCCATGTGTCAGGGATCATCTGTCGCAAAGTTATGCTCACTTGGGTGGTCAGAGTACCCAAGGGGCCTGTCTGTGACTCCATATTTAGGTGGTGATAGTGCCTGAGGAGGTTACTCTTGATAATTGACTGGTGAAATCATAGTATAGAACTCACAGCCAATTTGCAGTTTATTCCCTGGTTTTAACAGTCTGCCCTGAGGTTAGTACTCATGCTCTAGAATCACTGCAGGTGGCATTGCTGGATTATTAATGTAATACGTAAATAAATACAGACAAATGAAACCCAGCACTGGAAAATATTAGATTGAAACACATTCAAACCCTGGTTTGAAAGCAGTATTATTCATTTCCTCATGGGCTTTTCTTTGATGCTCATCAAGATAGTATCTGTCCATACTGTGCACTAAATGAGGCAGTGGTCCTGAGGAAAAAATAGTTCATTATTATGTAATTAATTAGGCTGTACCATAATGTTATGGCTGCACAGCAAACTTAATTCTGATATTTCCTAACTTTTGCAAGCTTGATTTTACAACTTTAATCATGTTCTTTTAATGTATTTGTGTGTGTGTAATTTCCTAGATTTTGAAAATCAAACTGGAATAAAACCAGAACTTCAACCATATGGATTCATATGTACTCCCATATGGTTCCTGAGAAGGGAATTTTAGATCCACTGCCCTGTCCGCTGCCATTTCAGCTAGTGGACTAACTGACAGTGGTAGCAAGTTCTCATCCTCTCTGTGGAGCAGTCACTAGCAAAGGATGAAACACGCACTTTGGCTATGGCTTTCACAGACATTTGCTGACAGTAGTGGAATGGTGAGACTCAGGAATCTTTGGTTACACACTGAGCTCTAAAGCGGAGTGATCTGTACTAGTCTCAGACTCACCTTCCATGTTCCCTGAATTTCTTGCCATCATCTCCTTCTGCCTGTCCCAGTTGCTCTCTCCCCCACCCAACTCCTCATCCCAGCCCCAGTCTCCTTGCCCAGCCAATCTGAGTCCCACCCACCTGTCAGCCCCCTGTCTCCATCCCTCCCTGCCCCAGCAACTTCCAGTCCCACTCTGACTCATCACCATCACCACCTTGGCTCCTACAAACCCTTCCAGCTTCCAATCCCCTTCTCCCTGCACAGACTCCTTGTCCCAATTGATTCCCCACGCCTGGCTCCTAGCCCAGTCTCCTGTCCAGCTAATCCCAGTCTCAATCCAAAACAGTCAGCCAACAACCCATCTCAGTTTTCCCCCCATCCTCACAAACTCATTGTCCTCTCTACTCCCTCCATCATCCCCCAGATCTGGCAACTTCGCCCACATGCCTGAGTCCCAGCAGAACACGCATTAGAGCACAGGACAGACAGTCTCCCTTCTCTCATTTCCAGTGCTGTCAGCACAGTGGCCCACAGATACATTGCAGGAAAGTCCAGTTCATCCCTGCAATGCAAGGTGGGAGCATGCTCAGTGTGGAAGCACACTGGAGGAATTTAGCAGCTGAACTCTTAACAAGGCTCTATGGAGGATGTGCAAACTGCACTTTTTCAGAGGCTCAATAACTTGGCCCAAATTTGGACAATTTTTCACAGAACATCAAAAGGCATCTCCTTGACACCAGGGTGAATCCCTGGCAAATTTCAAGTTCCCACTCCAAGCATGGATGAGCTAGTGCTTCTCAATTAAATGGTTGCGAGCATTTTAAAAAAATGGGCCAAACAAATATTTATTAGCTTTGTTCTCAAAACTTTTAGCTGAAGCTTTTCAGAAAGCAGGCAGGCACCCAGCATGGAAAATTTCAGTTTAGAAAAGTTAGAAGCAACTGAAAACAGGGTCTTATAATGGGAAGTGTCAGGCAACCTCAGCTATAGGGGATGCTACCAGAACACCTGTATTACAGTTATGCCTAAAGACCTTGACCAAGAGCATGGCCCATTGTGTCCAGCAGTATAAAAACACATTTAAAGAGACAGTCCCCCCCAAGAGCTTACACTCGACCTATAGCCTACAGAGGATGGGTGAAAGTATTATCCCCAATTTACAGATTTATTTCAAATCTGCAGTTCTCATTAACATTTTTGCAAGGCATTTTATTTGATAGGATATTTGTGGGAACAGAACATAAAATAATTGTGACCCCAGCAAAGTGAAATTGTTTAAGAATTCAGTGAAAAGTCACTAAACTGTTTTGTAATATCACTCATCTGCTTACAGTGCAATACATATTTACCTGGTGTGTCTCAATATACTTACCACCAAATAGGGATTAAATAATGATAACAGCATATAGAGAGGTGGGGAGGGAAGGAGAAGGAGAGACCAAGGAAAGTAGAAACAATATGGGCCAAATTCTCTCCTGTCTTGAGATATGCTCAGTGCAGGAGAAACGAGGAAGCTATCTGCTCTGCAGCTGCTGCCCCAGCCCCTGTGCCAACTGACAATGATCCCCAGGCTACTGTCCACTAATCTTAAACCCAATTTGTGCACAGAAACTGCATCAAACCCAGCTCAGGAGCTGGGCCTATATCTAGATCTACTTGAAAGATCAAATTAAAGTAATAGAGCATGTGGTGTATATAGAAGGTTGATGGAGACCAGAAAACTCCTCCTCTAATGTTGATGATCCAGTATTACTTTAAGGCAGCTGGAGTGAGTCATGCTCTAGTTTTTTATCACATCTCTAAGAGGGTAAGACAGCTTTGTTTTCACATGGTTATTGATAATTAACCAGCTTTGTGAGAGGTTACATTTCTTCTAGATATAGCAGTGGGGGTTTTAAAAATCAATTCCTGGAAAAGCTCCATTTCCCAGCCATCCTTTCCTCCTCACATTTCTTGGGCTTTGACTCTACCACAATTCCCTGCATTGGTTTGAACATAGATGGGAGAGGAGAAGGGGATTATTTTAATCTGCTTCAGCCTTATTTGTTTTTTGTTTTTTTCTGCCAAAATGTAAACAGTAACAACACCAGATTTAAGGAGTGTTCACCTACAATATTAATGAACAGAAAACAACCCAATCTCATCACTTTAACTAGGGATCATTAAAACCCCAATCTTGCTACTTTACACTTATATGATGGTAGTCAGAAAAGTGAGAGGAAATAATAAATAATAATAATAAGTTTGTAACTTAAAAGGGAACGAACTGATTTACAAAATCACATGTAATTTGCATTGAAAGACAAAGATTGCTTTTGTTACATTTTCTAGAAATAAAACAATTGTGTTCAGAACAGTTTACATTTCAAGGACTTAGTTTATTGATAGCTTGAACTAATAGATATAAGAAAGTTACTTGGGGGGACATGGACAAGATTAGCAAAACCCATACCTCTTATTAAGGTCCTAAATCCAAATTCAGGCATCTAGGATTGGGTTTTCAAAAGTGCCAGTAAATTTCAATAGGATTTGGTGCTAATATGCTTTTGGTTTTATTTATGTATTTATTCAATTTGAAACTCACAGATGGTACTCCTGCTTTACTTCTCTACCTTTAAAGTCCCAAACCTAAGCATGTGGCCCGATTTTCAAAGTGCTAAGCACCCCATTACATAAGGTTGAATTTAAAAAGAAGATCAAACGTGTTAAGCTATGGAAATATATTGTTAAAACCACCCTTAGCTCTGCCCTGTAGTGACACCATGAAGGGGGGAAATCAATTGTAGGGGGGGGGGTAACTCCAGTTGAATCCCATATGGCACCACAAACGTGTCTTAATTATAATCTTCTGATTATTGCATAATGTCACTGCATTATTTTTAAGTATACCGCTAATTCTGAAATTCTGGGTTTGTAAAGCTTGATTTGAGATAATTATATATTATGTAATATTTTTATCTTTAAGACACTGATGTATATATACCCTTAACCCTGATTGAATTTTAATTTAGTTTTTTTGGTTTGGTTGGTTGGTTTTTGTCCTGGAATAGAGAACAGTGTCTTACTAAGAGGTCCTTACAGCAGATGTCATGTGGGTAAGGACACACAGAAAGTGATGACTCCTCCGAGTGGTGCTTTTATTTGCCACAGTTGTATACAACCTGGATCTCTGCGTTGCTCTCAGCCTGGGCTGGCACTTCATGTGATGTTTATGGGAGCCATGCACCCGGCTCAAAGGTAGCACCTCACTTTTAAATGGCTGGTTTCCATACCCACTCTTCTGCCAAACCTGGCGAGTGTTTCACTCAGACCTGTCCCCAAACTGTGTGTGGCTTCTACTGAAGTGCTCGGAGCTACATTTTGTAGCCAGCGAGGTCCCTGTCTCAGGTGAAGCCCATAACTTCTAGTTGCATTAGATCATATTTTTTGAAAGACATCCAATCTTGAGGTAAAGACTCCAAGTGAGGGAGAAGTTACCACATTCAGTAATCCGTACCAGTGGTTAATTCAGGTCTAATGTGCCACTTATTTCCGGTTTGATTTCCCCCCCCCGGAGCTTCCAGGCACTGGATCTTGGTCTGTTTTTAGCTGCTAAATTAAGAGTCCCCTAGTATTAGATACATTCCCCTACTGGGTACTTGTAGGAGATGATCAATCACCTTAACCTTATCTTTGCTAAGCTAGTCAACATTCTACATTATTTCTCATCATTCTAGGTCTCCCATCCATTTCAATGGGAGTTCTGGATGCAGCATGAGTGTACAATATGCCTCCGGAGCGTGCATTCAGATCCTCACCTGAAAAGCTGTTTCTGTGAGATTTGTCCCGAGCCCAAGCGACTCAGAGGTTCTGCTCCTCCTCAAATGTGCTTAATTCCAGAGCTACGGGTCTTATTAGAACCTCCCATCCTCTGGTCATGGGAAGGTAAGAAAATGTCGCTGTTTCCCTGGCAGGAGGGTATCTACAGTCAACCTTTAAACCTAGCTCATCTCCCTTCTCCTCTTCATTCTGGGACCCAGAAAAAAAGAGGGAGGATGATCGCGCTTGCGAACGTGCTAGGATCAGCGACGTGATCCTGCTTGAAATCAGCGAGAGCTTTGCCATGGACTTCCACAGGGCCAGGATACTGCAGCTGGAAATAAAACCGGGACCTTTTCCTGAACTTTGGTTTGCTGGGTTGTTGTTAACCAGCGCAACATTCCCTTATCGCCTGCTCATGAAGGCAGAATTAAAAAGAATTAGCTGTAAATTATATGAAATTCATTTACTTTTAAGGGAGGTTGTTTGTTCTGCTTAGAAATGCTCGTTACAGCGAGAGTATCGCATTAGGACACCGGTGGTTAATGGTACTACCTGGTGATGAATCCATTTGCGGTGGGTTTTATTGCCCTGACTTGACTTGTCAGCCTTCTCGTTCAGTGTACGCCACTGTGGCTGTACGTGTGGCCTCACTTGCTCTGCACGCTCTAACTTGGAGGCAGGAGAATAGCCCACGAGTAGCCCATCATTGGTTTTTCATAAAGTCAGGGCTGTTTGTCAGCGCTGCACAGAGATGGTCATTCTGAGCAGCTACCACGGTGATGGGCGCCCGGATAAAAGCCTAGAAAGAGGACTGGTATTTGGGGAAGGGGAAGGTGCGTGTGTGTTTAGAAGTGACTTTGAAGGGCAGCTTTACCTCTCAAAGGGACCATCCTCATCCTGCTGAAACCAAAGGTAAAACTCCATTAACGACAATGGAGGTAGCGGATTTGGTGCTAATATGCACCGAGAAGTTTTCGTTTACGTGCGAGAAGCCACCTTTGCCTGCAATTACTTCAGGCGAAGATGCACCATTGGTGTCACTGGGGAGCGATGCTCAAAAGCCAGTGGCACACCATGGCCTGCTGCTGGGAGAGAGCTGGCCACCAGAGCATGAGCTCGGCCAAGGGTGTTGTTCTGCTTAAATTTGTGTCTTCAGCTGAATTCTGGGGACTCCAGGTCCAAAGATGCCAAAGCCACCAAGGCTCTGCTCCCGCAGCTGGTCCACGACCTGTAATAGAGAGACTCCCCTTTACTACAGTTTTACCCCCGGGGGAAGTGTTCGCAGGCCCCGGCCCTAAAAGTGCGAAGTGAAGTGATTCGGAGACTTGGGGTTTTCACACCAGACATTCCCACCTCTACCTAAACCCGCCCGGGAAGAGACACACCGGAGGAAACGTTTCTTTCGAAAATAATCATAAGGCCACTCGCTGTGACAGGTTAAAAACATGGAGCTTGCTTCTTGCCTTCCGCTCTAAAATAGCGCCAGGGCTTTTTTGCTGGGGGAGAGGGTGGGAGGGGGGGGGGGGAGAGGAGAGGAGCCAAAATAGCAGCCGTGTCTATCAGTAATTCCTGCTAATAAAATCCTTTTTTCACTCTCCGCACTGTAATTGGTTTACAGCCTTTTTTGTTTATTTATCCATAAGAGCTGCTTTAAATGACTTGGGAAGGCAATTGCTTAATGGCTCAATATTGAATCAAACGCGCAGTGTGCTTTTTAAGCGGGGCGGGGGACGCGAATGGATTCATAGCGGAAACTCATTTTAAATGTAATGGACTCGGAGGTTTTATGATCCCCGGGAACCCTGCCTTGGAGCAATCTGCTCAGCCCTTCTCGGCTCCGTGGCGTTGGTTTCCGTTGTCTGCCAGGCACAGAACAGCGGACAGCCCTCTCAACCCAGGCACGCTCTTTGCTGGGTCCCTGGGCCGTGGTTAGCCCCCCGTCCAACGGGCAGATCCAGGGGCACAGAATGCGTCTCTCAGCTCAGGGCTCTGCCCCCTTCGCCCGGAGATAGGGACGGGGTGAAGTGTCAGCTTTACGCCCCCCCCCCAATTGGTGCGAGAACCAAACCACAAGAGGGGAGTCAAGGCAGCGTTTGCATGGAGACCGCTTTGCAGAAATGCACCACGAGACGAAGGGTGCAAAGTAAGTCTGGCGTGTGTGTGTGTGTGTGTGTGCGGGCGCGAGAACACACGAGCAGGTAGGGAAATGATCTTTGTCCTCTTCGGTAGCTCTCCGCCTCCTCATAGCCTCGTCACCAAGTCAACCAGCACCAACTTAAAGCACATTATCTCCAAGGGTCAACACGTCTCAGCCAAGCTGCAGAGAAGTCTCTCAAACTACCCTGTCGGGAATCAATGCCTTCGCTATCGGTCGCTATATTGATAGCATTGGGGGCTTCCACTGCGAACACCCAGCAATGTCTTTATTCACTCCACGACAGGGAAAGATTGCAGAGAAGGCAAATCTTTGCCTCTTTTCACTGTCTGCCGGAAGATTGCTTCACAGATGGTCTTTTTCCCTAAGGAACGTAGACATGTACACACTCCTGTGTCTACAAACACAAACACACACACACCCACATCTGTCAGGTTTCAGAGTAGCAGCCGTGTTAGTCTGTATTCGCAAAAAGAAAAGGAGGACTTGTGGCACCTTAGAGACTAATAAAATTTATTTGAGCAAAGCTTTCGTGAGCTACAAAATGCATCCGATGAAGTGAGCTATAGCTCACGAAAGCTTACGTTCAAATAAATTTTGTTAGTCTCTAAGGTGCCACAAGTCCTCCTTTTCTTTACACACATCTGCGTGCCCACACTCCCACATAGGTCTACCAATCCATATAGATATACACACACACAAACATATTGGTTCAATTTGAATAGCACCTCATCCAAAAAAGAAGGCGTTAGGATTCACCCCTTGCAAAGAGGTTTGAAATATTAACAACAAACACACAACAGACGACAATAAGGAGTGAACATGAAAGGGCACAGAATGTCTATCCAACTTTTCAAGCAAGTTTACCTACCTACTGACAATATTTTTCCTCAATATTGGAGAAGGGAGCTGTGATATTGTGTGTGTGTGTGTGTTGTGTAAATCAATTGCGCATATCTAATTGTGTGCGAGAATATCTATATCTCTGTGTGTTATGTGATACCTGTGGTTTTGCTGATAGAGGTGTCTGTGTGCGTAGACAGAAATAGTAACACAGAGATATACAGTCACCTGACAACGCAGAGGTCCGGCTTCCCCGCTTTGTAGAAGACAATGAACCAGAGGCTAGTCAGTGTGCTTTGGGAAATGATTCGTTTTCGTTATCACTTGAATTCTTGAGTCCCACGTCGAAGTAAGTGAGAATGTGATAAGCAGCGAGTGGCCTTCCTAATCTAACTCACACACGGAGATAGGGGTTTCCCAAATTAGAGGTTTAAAATTCAACCATCCGGGGCACTTTTGTTGATTGAGCCTAGACAAACTTTAGTGAAAGCCCAGCCACCTGCGCTATCTTGAAACCCATAATACACACCCGGACTCTCCCCGCCCCCTCTGCCCGTCTTTCTGTACACACTGTAGGTACAGAAACCGCAGCAATTCAGCGCGCAATGCGAGTAACAGACCCTAAAAAGCCTCGCCGCTCCCCAAACAGGTATGTTAACCCGCTCCCGCTCCCGCTCCCGCTCCCGCTCCCACTCCCACTCCAGCTCCAGCTGTTTCTCGTAGAACCGGCGCTTCCAGCCCTCCGAGGGAAGCGAAAGAAACGCACCCACCCCGGCCACCCAGGGCTTCTTCTTATGGGAAACGCCCCGCCCAATGGGGAGCCGAGGCAGGCTCACGTGGGGAGACGTGCAGCCTATGGGGAGGCACCCCTCGGTCGGCCCCGTCTCTGTTTCGTCAGCCGCTGCCGCAGGTGAAGCGGACCTGTCAAAGCAGACGTACAACCTGCCCGGAGCGGGAGCGCCTGATGTTTCACTAGCTAAGGTCCCCTTCTAGCCATGAACACTGAAGAACAGTATTATGCATCGACCCAGCTCTACAAGGATTCGTGTGCGTTTCAGAGATCCCAGGCACAGGATTATAACCAGAACCCCCCAGCCTGCCTGTACATGGGCAGGCAGCAGCAGGCGCCCTATTCTAGTGCTTTAGGGGCGCTGGAACAAGGCAGCCCGCCAGACATTTCACCTACGAGGTACCCATTACAGAGGATCCAGGGGTCTCCCATCTTCATCACCATCACCACCCTCATCACCCTCAGCTTCCTCATCCCCACCAGGAAGCTATTCCTTTTGCAGATGGGCCTGACACTGGGGTTTTAGAGGAGCCTAGAGTTCAGTTGCCTTTCCCATGGATGAAATCCACCAAATCTCACGCCTGGAAGGGACAATGGACCGGTAAGAGTGTCGCCTTCTTCTGCTGCTGTGTTGCTTCCTCTCCTTCTGTCTTGTACAATATCAAGGAAACCTTCTCATCACTAATAATTCCCCTTCGGGTTACTAAAGGAAGCCTACATTTGGGATAGCCCCCTATGATTACTTTCAGAGAGAGGCTTAGAGAAATTCCCCATCATTTCTTAGCTATTTCACTAGGAAGTAAGCCAGGCTCGCCAGATTTCTCCTGTACATGTTTCTTCTCTTCCACTTCCATAAAATCCTCTTTTAGGAAGCGTTGGGGTCAGTTCGGCATTAGCGACAGCGACAGTTTCAAATGGGGTTGTATTTCAACGTGCTGAGATCTGTGAGTCCATTTCTATTCAAACCTGTATATATATATAGTATACTCTGGCAACTCTTGTGTAATTATAAATATGTACGCCAGAAATATGTGCCCAGTTATGAAGCCATCGCATTTCAAAGCAATAAGAAAGAAAAGCTCAGGAATAAAGCTCAACCGCTTTCAGTTTTCTGGGGTGATGGCAAAGCGACTGCAATGATACTTAGTCCTTAATAATGACAGGTTTCAGAGTAGCAGCCGTGTTAGTCTGTATTCGCAAAAAGAAAAGGAGTACTTGTGGCACCTTAGAGACTAACAAATTTATTAGAGCATAAGCTTTCGTGATCTACAGCTCACTTCATCGGATGCGTGGAGCTGTAGCTCACGAAAGCTTATGCTCTAATAAATTTGTTAGTCTCTAAGGTGCCACAAGTACTGCAGTCCTTATATAGTTCTTCACTGTTGCAAAGCACTGAACAAATATTAATTAATTAGTTTAACTAATTAGCACTAAGTATCTGGCTGAAATTGATACTTATCTATGCTAAACACACAGTGTGCCGATGAAGTGAGCTGTAGCTCACGAAAGCTTATGCTCAAATAAATTTGTTAGTCTCTAAGGTGCCACAAGTCCTCCTTTTCTTTTAGTGTGCTGCTGACCAGGTGCTTATTGTCCAGGGATTTATACTGACCTCACTGCCAGTTTGTTAGTAGTAAATGCCATCCGCTCACTGGGAAATATGAAATCTGTTGGGACACTGGCCCATGGCCCCTTGCAAACTCCCTTTGCAGCAGCGGGGTGTGCAAAGAATGCATGGCGGAGGTCCATGCCTAACAGAAGGGGTAAGGGAAACACAAGGGCCCCCATCTTGGTCCATTTGTAGACAGTGAGGGTGGCCAGGAGTTCACCCTGAGAGCTGTGCCATTAACTTCAGTATCTGATCCGGAAAATGCAGGTTTTGCCACTTGTATCAGTAGTCTCAGGGCAGAGGGAGCGCCGGATGGGAAATGGACAACTTCCAGTGGAAATGCCCAGGGCTACTCGCACAGTCAGATTCTACGGAAAGGCCATGTTGTGCCATCGCTTTGAGATTCCCTCGTTGATTTCACAGCGTAAAAACCAGATGGCCCAGAATGTCCCGCAGTTCTCACAGCCAAGGTGCTGTTTGAAATGCCCTCACCATATACAGTGTAAAATAAAAGACATTTTGAAAGTAATATTAAACCCTAAATATTTTTTTAAATAACCCCACAAACCCACCTGCCTGGCGGTTCAATATTTGCCTGCAAGCGATTGTTTTAGCCTTGCTTATATCCTACTGTGGAAACCATTTAAACCTGGGTAGGGGACACAATACACAAACTGAATTAGGTGCCTGCCAGCAAGGGGAAGAAACTCTATCTGGACAGAAAGTTCCGTTGTAGAACAATATTTCTGTCTCTCGCTGCACAATGTTATCTTGCCCTGTGCCTGTGCACTCTTTGTCACACCTCTACAGCAAATATTGCATTAATGGTTGTGTTCCGGCAGGTGAAAAGGTAGTGAAATATTGAAATAATTGTGAAATATTCTGGAAATTACGTTAAATTGAAAACCAGAATCAAAATGTGTTCTTTGCTCCTTACCCTGACAATCTGAAAAGAAAAGAAAACACTGCAAGAAATGTACGTCTTTCCTTTCAACCCATTTAAAGGGCAAATATATTCGAAGAGTTTTTGATCTAGGGGTAAAATCATAGCCATTTCACATGCGTTTAATAAATAGAAAGAAACCGGATATGCGCCCTCTTTTCTCATAGTTCAATATAGGGAGAGATCCTTAAAACCTAAAAATCATTAACAGACTCTCCCATACTGACTTTTTCGAGTAATCTTAATAGCTTCTTACATAAAAGCTTGGTTCAGAACATGTGTGTGAAATATATATATACACATACACACAATGTAAATATAGGTGTGTGTATATAGAGATATATACACACATACATACATATACACACGATATGTACACATATTTATGTAATTTGCATAGAGTATGTAGTCTATGTAAATTTACGTATATTCACCTGCGTATGCACATTACATATACTATATATGTATAGTTGTATGAATGGTGCTTATATTTAGAAACAGCAGCTTCATTCAGAAATATCTGGAATTAAGTTCATTTGTATTAATGGCGTAGCTGGTTATTGGCAGTGGTATCGCCTACAAACTGGCCCGATTCTTAGCGATGCAAGGATTCGGGGGAAATCTGTAGCCTCTCCTTGTTACACGTTAACATATACTGGTAAAAGCAAATATGGGATCAAAGATATCTTACATATAACTAACCGTAAATAACTGGGGCTTGAGCCTTTTCCCATTGAAGTCAATGGCATTAGGACAAATCCCTTGCAAATTCCCGGCTCATTAAGGAAAACTTCTCCTTCCAGGAATCTGCCTTTCTTTTTGTAAAGTCAAAAGTGAATATGAAGTTTGGAGTTATTATAACAACAATATTTTTTGCACTTGCATGAACTGAAAATAGCCAGGAGCCATTGACTGCAGTGGAGTTTGGGGTGCTCAAGGAAAGGAGGGAGTCTCGAAATTAGACCGAGTCTAGTGGTTAAAAAAAGGTTTAAATTTTTGCCCAGGAATTATAAACCCCGGGGTTCCTGATGTCAGTGGGGAAGGACCCTCGTTAGGTGAAGCAGGTTTTTAATTAGAATTTACAAAGTCCGCCAAAAGCACAACTGGGCCTTGGGCTCATACTTCTCATACAAACTTCCTCTTGAATTCCCGTTGGGAGCTTTGCCTATGAAAAAACACAGTTCTTAAAACCCACGGGGCCCTGCTCTCAGAGCTATGGCACTGACTTCAACTGATCCGTAGGGGACACGCGCTTACGCTTCGGTATTTGCAGCAGTGTCCAAAAAATTGTCTTGTTTTCTTTACATTGGTATTGTAATACCTAGGCAAACGGACGGATTAAGCTCACACTCTCTCTAAACGTCCCTGCTCCTTTGAGTTTCACTGAGCCGGACAAGATTTTTTTTTTTCTGCAGGCAATTCTTTTTTGGTTTTATAATAACGGGCATAATAATAATAATTTTAAAAATGTTTAACATTTTAACGTTTAACGTTTAACAATGAATGACATGATAAATCGAATGGCTCTTGTTATTTAAACGGGTATTAGTGCCCCCTCCAGAAGGTATATAAAAACAAGAATTAATAATAATAATTTAGACAGTAGCTTTTCCCTTTTCATTTATAAAAATCTTGTATGTTGTGAAAGCTATTTGCTTAAAACCACAATAATTAATTGATTGATTGATTGATTGATTAACAGTACTACCTGTCTGAAGCGTGTTTAACCTTAGAACACCCACATACAATATTCATCGTCCAGCAAACACCCAGAGAAAGGGAGAGGTGGCTGGGAACTAGGAATCTAGTTGTAGGACTGTCCGGATGGGTTTTGCACCTGAATTGTGACACCAGGCACATAGATTTATTCCCAGCTGTTATTATGCTAGGAACGCTACATTCCGATTCGTTAGCTGCAATAGGCTTTAGGGCCCGATCCGGCTGTGAGCTCTGCTTCAGTCACTGGCCAGGTCTGTCTGAGTAAGGACTGCAGGATCCAGTGTTCTTATGTGTTTGTTTGTGGTTTTTTTAAATGAGACTCTTAAAATATCCCTGTGGAACATAGTCTCTGTGAACACAACAGACACTTTTTTCCCCCGGTTCGAGCATTTCGGGAGTTGTATTTGCCTTTGTAAAGTGACTGGGATGATGGCTGGATCCGTTGCAAATTCCCGGCCGATTAAGGAAAACTTCTCTTTCCAGGAATCCGCCTTTCCTTTTGTAAAGTGATACTGAGGTTTTGAGCTATAGCAACAGTAATTTTTGCACTCCTATGAACTGAAAATAGCCAGGGGGCATTGACTGCAGTGGAGGTTGGGATGCTCCAGGAAAGAAGGAGGGGTCTCTAAATTAGACCGGGTCTAGCCGTTAAAAAACGTTTTAAACTTTTGCACACGAATTATAAAAACCGGAGGTTCCTGATGGCAGTGCAAAAGGACCCTCGCTTTCGTATAATCTCAGTGATGGCGACGTGGCAGAGTCTCCGAAAGCCTGAGCACTGGGCGAGAGGCGGCTTGAGGTGCTTGGGGGGGTTAATTTACAAAAAAAGGGGCGGTTTTGTCACTCAAAGGCATTTTGTAAAGCATGAAATTTACAAATCGCCCTGTGCCAGGAACCATCAGCCATTGTCACAAATGCACCGGCTGTTATTTTTTCCTCCAAGGGGCCATATCATTTCGTCAGTTTTGAGACCTTGATTTCAGCTGGGGACTTGCTCTCAAACACTGATGGTACAGTATGGCCAGGGGATTTTACTAGGGATCCATACCACACAGCGCGCGTTTTGTTACTAAAACGAATTTACAGGTAACAAGCGGAGCAGCTTCGGACTAGTGCCTTCGCTCTGTGCTGGCGTTTCTAAAGAAACGCTCTTAAAAATCCACCTTGGCCCTTTTTTGTTAGTTTCACTCTTTAGAAGGCGGAATCCATACCCCGCTGTCAATTTCTTGGTCCGGATTTGTAAACCTTTTGGGATGCAGACAACGATTTGTGCTGGGGTTTGGGCGTCGTCTGTTTTATTAAAAACCAAATACCCATACACGCCCGTGGTTTCAGTGTGGTCCGGATCTCGAAAGAGTGTCCCCGATCCATTAAACCGCTCCTCGGTGAGTAAATGGGGAAGCCTTGGGGGGAAACCTGCCCCCTCCAGGTTGTGTTCTGCACAAGAAGGTTCTGTCGCCTTTCCAGCGTCGCTCCGGGTCCCAGTCCCTGGTGGGTAGATTTTAACTCTCCCTTCTCTTAGGTGGCTCGTACGTGGTAGAGCAAGAGGAGAACAAGAGGACGAGAACCGCCTACACGAGAGCGCAGCTCCTGGAGTTAGAGAAGGAGTTCCTCTTTAACAAGTACATCTCCAGGCCCCGCCGCGTGGAGCTGGCTGTCATGCTGAACTTGACAGAGAGACACATAAAGATCTGGTTCCAGAACCGGAGGATGAAGTGGAAGAAGGAAGAGGATAAAAAGCGGGGAGCGGGGGGCGGAGGAGGAAACAGCAATGACCCTGACCAAGACTGTGTGGTGTCCTCCGGCGACCTGCCGGGGAAAGAGGAGCTCCAGCAATGCCACGCGGGGAGCCAGGCCTCGGCCGCCTCCAGGGAGCTGCTCCCCTCCAGCCTCGCTGCCTCCCCGCAGCCCTCCAGCACCGCGCCGCGAAGGCAGGACGCTCGGTGAAAGGAACCCCCCAGCCTTGGCAGGCGCCGCGTGGAGGGGTAAGAGTTAAAGGAGAGGGGCCAGGGGTGCGAAGCCTCTGTGTCATGTGGACTCTTGCCACGCGCCCCCAGGGAGCCCCGGTGCTTTATAGTTACGCCGGTGTCCGTGTGGAAACATTAAAGGTGTTTGGCTGTAGCAGAGACAGGCTCGGTGTGGTTTGTGGGGGCGGGGTGGGGGCCCTCGCTCTACTTTGTTACCGCGTCTGCAAGATCCTGCCTTTAAAAAAGAAAATGTCCTTTTCTGCCGGGGGCAGCCGTGCTGGGTTTCAGGTCACAGAAACGCTTCTTGCTCCTGGCGAGGTTGATCGTGGGGGGCAGCTCCCCGGGGCCCGTTATCGGTCCAGCTGCAGCCAACGTTCAAGCACCCCCCGGAGGTGGTAGAAATAGCTGTCCGCACTGGAGGAATACCAAGGAAATAAAAAGACAGGCGCAGTTTTCCGCCCCTAGCTATCCCGTGCATCAAAGTAGTAAACGATGAGTAACTGCGCTGCGCAAACTGCGGGCAATGGAGATCTGGGGGCGGCAGGGGGGAGCCACAATCTCCCGCTCAGTTTTGATGGAGTTGATTAAACTGAAAATATATGGTGGGCTCTGGGCCCGGTTCTCCAAAGGAGCCGAGCCCCCCGAGCTCCCGCTGACTTCATCTGGAGTTGCGGGGGATCGTCCCTTCTGAAATCCTGCCCGATAGCTACAGTGAACGTGGTTTTCCGAGAAAGCCACACGAAACGTTGGTCACTCTCCAGCCCTTCCTTCTAAACTGCATTTTTCCCCCCTTCTGAGAAAAATTACCAACACTTTCTGCAGGGTGGATTTGTTTTTTTCCAGGGCTGCTGACTCAAAACTTCCGTCGGCTAGCTAGCTCGCGAGAGCATTTTCTGGCGCCCTGGACGCCCTGGATGATGTGTGTGGAATAGCTGTCTCTCTATCTCATCTCATCTATAGGTGGGCTTATATGGGAGAAATCTAAGTTTGGAGTAACCAGTTCTGTCTGTGTTTTCAGAAAAAAAGAGGATCGCACGCAGGAGGCCTTTAGTGACTCCTGTTTGTGTCAATGACGCGTGATTTGCAGCTGCGCTGCGCACTCCGAGGGAAGCTCGGAGCTGCAGGCGCGCCTGGCGTCTGGGGCAAGCTTTCCGTAGCGAACTTTTAGTTAGTACCCCCCCTCCCCGACATTTACCCCCGCTGGACCCGATCCTGCTTCTGGGGCACCCATGACTCCCGCACTACACGCTTGGGACGCCCACCGAGGGCAGGATGTGGTCTGTGTAGAAGCTGAGATTGTCATGAAAACAAAATAAAGGGACCGTAAGCGAGCTCCAAAGTCAGCAAGGAGGATGGCGCTCTGGGCTGTTTTACTTCAGCAAGGACAGGGCAAACCGACTCCTCTTCCTCACGCGGAGGGAGAGCTCGCACTGAATGCAAGGCAGGAGAAGAGAATGAGGGGCAAGGGATCCTCTGAACAAGCGGTATTCTTATTTTAATGCACAAGCATCAGCAATTGTCTTTAAAACAGCCCTCTACACAAATGAGGGCCATGTTATGCCATCAGGTTTTCAAACGAACTATATTGGCATTATCCGTGCTTTGCTGGGGTTTTTGTTTTGGTTGTTTATTGTTGTTTTCCTATCGGAGTACATGTAAAAGCATTCTCGGGGTTGTGTGCATGCGGTCTGCTCAGGACGGCTGTGAGTAGAAATTTAACAGCGACAATATCAGTCTGTTCAGTATGTCCCAACCAAATCCCTCACCCCCCCCCCCAAGTCCCTGGAGAAAGATCTCGCTGTGCGTACCATATGCATTTTCCCTCCGCTGGAAAAGTTTTTGTGTGTGATTGTTTGTTTGTTTTCTTAAGAAAAAAATCTGTCTGAGATGAACAAAAACGTAACTCAAAAGCTGCCTAGAGCAGGAGCTCTGAGCCTTTCCAGACTACTGTACCCCCTCCAGGAGTCTGATTTGTCTTGCCTACCCCCAAGTTTCACCTCACTTAAAAACTATTTAAAAATCAGACATAAAAATACAAAAGTGTCACCGCACTCTATTACTGAAAAATGGCTTCCTTTCTACCATATAATTCTAAAACAAATCAATTTGGATATAAATATTGTACTTACCTCTCAGTGTATAGTATATAGGGAAGTACAAATAAGTCATTGTCTGTAAGACTTCTCTGGTGCCTTTATGTAGCCTGGTGTAAAACTAGGCAAATATCTAGCTGAGTTGATGTACCCTCTAAAACCTCTGCGTGCCCCGGGGTACACGTACCCTGGTTGAGAACCGCTGGCTTAGAGCACCAGTCTAATTGAAACCAGCAAGGAAACCGGATGCGAATTGGGACACGCCTGCTGGCAGGGAGCGATTGCAAACGGCATCGCCGCGCTGATGAGCAAGGAGGAAAATGGCAAAGATTACAGCACAGCTCGGGTCGTCTGTTTTGGTCCATTGCCAGCGATGAGAGATCCCTGCCTAAATCTGGGCTCCCGCTGCATTGGTGTTAGGCTGCTTGTCGCATCACCCACAGACCGTTGTGCAAAATGAAGCCAGTTCCTGCGCGCATTCGCGTTCCATACACACGGGCGGAGGGGAGATCTAGGGGTATATTCTGCACTAGCGCAGGCGGAATGAAGGTCTGTGTAAATCGAGAACAAACTGTTCAAGTTTTTCAGATTGCAAAATGTGTTCGTGGGGGGAGATGTCTGTATTTCCTTTAACCCGCGGCGCTCACGGCTGCCACCGCCTAAAAGGCGCGTTTGGAGAGAGGGGTTTGCTCGCCTTCCGCGCGGTCTAGTGTGTGGCGCGCCGGATGAGCAGGAAGCTGCTCGCACCAGTGGTCAGCAGCTGGCTTGCAGAAGCCCCGGCCTGAGTAACCCGTGTCTATCTGCCGCTCAAATCGAGCTTTTTTTCTTTTTCTTTTTCCCGCCTCCTGACTCAGTATTTGCCCATTACGGGAAACTCGGTATCCGCAGAACAGGCACTTGGTGGGAAAGGAACGGGACATTTCAGCAGCCACCCACCTAAAAGGGATGAAATTAAATTAAGTAAACAAGCAGCATAACGGATCTGTTCATGTTAACAGGCGTTTTGCACTTAGTTAATAGGAGTTTCCCCTGCATACAGACTGCAGGCTCGGGTCCCAGCTCGTCGATATTAATGGATGAGATCTGTCACTTAAAATCTTCTATGCAGGCAAATTGAGACATTCAGATACTGGCGGCAGGCTACGAAAATACCCACTCCGCTACCATTAGCTAGACACAGAGCAGCAATCGACTCTTCTTTCCATGCGCTGCTGGATAAATCCTGAAATCAATGCAAATTTTACTTTCAAGCCTTTGACCAAAGAAAGAAAGAAAGAAAGAACCTGTGATGTAGCCAGTAAAATACCTGCAAATAGAGGCATCAAGTAGTAATGCCCAGTAGAACGCAAGTTTATTCAAATGTCAGCCTGAATTTCTTGATTATTACCCATTATTAATTGTATGATCTTAACACCCAGGCGCTCAGCCATGGACCAGATCTCCTTTCCAATTTTGTCGGAGCAGCTCCGTGTGGGAGGCTCCCTAAACCCCAGAGCGTCGAGACTTGGCTCTGATTTTTCAGCTCTGGAAAGCACTAATACTTCAGGACATTAAGTGAAATGACTCCTTCTTGGACCAGGCTGGGCTCAGTATTTGAGGTCCAGACGGTGTGACTCTAACCAACCAGAGCATCCCTTGGTAATGTTCCTGCCCTTCTTCCCTGGAAGATGTTGGGGTCCTTTGGGTGTTCCCTGCGGACTTCGTTCCTAGCTCAATGTGGCTTGGCTGCTGTATTTCATACCAGCGATGGGAAGAGGGCGAGAATAACGCAGAGGTCCCGGGCACAGGGCGGCAAAATAAGAATGAAACTAAGCAATTACGAAGCAGCAATCGGGAGACCCTTCCCGGGCCTGAGTGTAAACGCTTTATTTGGCTGAGCCAGTAAATCGGATTCGAGTCAGCGCAGCTTCCCTCTCCTCTGGACTATTCTCAGCGAGTCAGGTTGGACGCCCTGCGCTGGGTCCCGGGCAGCCAGGCGCGCCCATTGCCGGAGTGAGATGGGCCGGACTGGGAGATTCACACCCCGTCAATAGGGTTCCTGGGGCTGACGCAGGGGGCATCCGAGAGCCGCCTGCCGATCTAGAAATGTGCACTCACCCGCGGATCTACACCGGTGCACCTGGCGCTTGCAACCCCTCGAGGGATAATTTGATCCCAGCTCCAGCGCCTGGCGGGAGCCTCAGGCTGGCCTGGATTGATTCCCCCTCCCTGGCTTGCATTACCCCCGGCAGCCTGGCGCCGTGAGGGGGGGGGTGTAGATTGATCCTCCCTCCTTGCAGCGACAGGGCTGGCTGGAGACCGGGCACAGGAGGCAGCCCAGTGTGGAGCGGCCCGCAGTGCCGGGGTGTGGGCAGAGCGGGGATCGCCCACGAGGGGCTGCCTAGCCGGGGGGATACACGCCGGGCTCAGGCCCACGGCCCTAGCAGCTGGCAGGGGGCCGCGGGAGAAAGCTCTTGGCTCTAATGCAACGCGGCATCTCCGGGCTGCGCTGGCGCCTGTAGCGCCGCTGGGCAGGCGGAGCGGAATCGGAGAGCGGAGCGCGGGGCTTAGGCGCCGATTCATGATCGCTGGCTGGGGGAAAGAAAGCCTGGCGCGTTGGCTAGTTTATGTCTGTTGATTTCTCAGCACGGAGCTGGCGGGGGAGGGCGAGCTCTGGGAGCCTCGGCCGAAATACAAGGAGAGAAATCGAGGCAGCCGCTGCGCCTCGCCCCCAAGCAAAGAGAAGGAGCAGCCACGGTAGAACCAACCCCTCTCAACTCGCCAACCTGCGCCAGCAGCGAGCGCCGGACCTCAGTGAGTAACCCCCGGTGCAGGGGTCGGTCTCCACACCAGGAGATCGGTGCCTGACTGTGCCCTTTCCTCGGCAAAAACCAGGGCGAAGGGGTGAGCCTTGCAGACGACTCCCGGGGTCATCAGCATCATAGCCTAGCAGCCCCAAATGCGTTTGCGACCCCATTGTGCTGGGCCCGGTGCACACAAAGTGAGGCAGTTCCTATCCCAAAGATTTTACAATCTAAGCAAAGCGGGTGGGGAAGAGACACTGAAGGAAGAAGTCACTTGCTTAAAATCACACAATGGTAGAGCTGAACTGATTTACTGACTGCTAATCCAGCGCTCTCGTCCCCAGGGCATGGCACCTCTCAAGAATATAAAAAGAAAAGGAGTACTTGTGGCACCTTAGAGACTAACAAATTTATTTAATAAATAATAAATAATAAATATTATTAATAAATTTGTTAGTCTCTAAGGTGCCACAAGTACTCCTTTTCTTTTTGCGAATACAGACTAACACGGCTGCTACTCTGAAACTCAAGAATATAGTGCGGTATATTACATTTTATATTCATGCAAAGTGGATCCCAAAAACACATAGAGACAATCTCGGAACTGAAGCACTATTCTATTCGATTCGATTCGATTCTGTTTCCTTTCATTAATATTTGCATTCACGCGTAAAGAAATATGAATATTTATGGCACGTTTTGATGCAGGTAGTAAGAGGAACATAGCGCCCAAAGCTACAACTCCCTATTCCAGTGATCGGTAAAACTATAATCAACGGGCAAGAGCTTGCCATAGATTTTAAACAAAACTCTCCCAAATAGATTAGATAGATGTTCTACTTAAAAAACACTATGATGTAATAGGACCTACATGAATAGGAGTTTCCAAAATATGGCCTTTATCTCTTCTATTGAGAAGAATTTACGGTATGTTAATATAGAAAGTTGCTGTAGCTAAGTATGATTATATGATTATATTGCATTGTGTTGCTTAAATTCTCTCTGCACTTTCAGTAGAATATGGTATTCAATTTCTGTCCTATACCGTTGTGCAGTATTGTCATGCACTGTTAACATTTCATCCCAACGCTGGAGTAGTTTTATGTCTAGCTATCTAGCTTGCATGTGTACATTGCATTGTGTAGTCCTGAATCTTCTGTCCGTGGCAGGTTTTACTCCACTAACTTCAGTGGAGTTACTCCTGATTTACACCAGAGTAAGTGAAAGGAGACCCAGATCCTATTTTATTTGTAAAGAACAAAGTGTTTATCAGCATAAAGAAACAGGTAACAGTGGCACACTTTTTATTTCTGTCTCTGGGCCTCATCCTCTTCTGACTAACGCGAATGGGGAAACTACCATTGACCGAAAGGGAAGCAGGATTGGGCTCCATGTGGGTAAAGACCTGTTCCGCATGCTACTGCACACTGGGGAATGTAATGCAAGCAGCACAGCCAGCACCCACCCTGGCTAGAGGCGTGTTTTTGGCTCTTTGGGTTAGCCAGTTACCCAGCTGCAATAGTTCTTGTGGAATGTCATGCCACTTGCAGGTAGAAAGCAGAAGGCCAGACATACTGCCTGTGCACCTAGCACACCTTTGGTTGCCATGAAACCACAAATAAGAACATTCCATCAGCTTGAATTCTGTGAATAAAAATATGAAAAGTCAATGGTCTAAATCTGATTTCAGATATTTTTGGGGAAATGGGGGGTTCTGTGGTGCTTATTGGATAACACTTGGTTCCTTTTCCTCTGCCATGGAGCCATCTGTTGGAAGGAAATACTCTCCAAATACCACATGCATGTTGGTTTTGGTTTCTTTTTAATGTAAACCAAACAAGATTGCTGGCCAGATTATTGCCTTGAGGGCCCGTGGAGCCCAGGAGTAGGATTCAGCCCCTTCCGCAGTTGTGAAGGGAAATGTTATTTCTCCATAAGGCTCCAGATGAGCACAGTAAGGAGCTGGTCTTGAGGTACCTTTCAAAAGCCATCACCTGCTTTTCCTCGTTAGCTGTCATTTGCCAGTGCACAGTGCGTGCAAGGATGTGACCAAGTCCCCACTGTTTGGTAAGTACAGCTAGGAGGACTTGTCGCGCCACTCCTCTTTCTTGCTTCCTCCAGCACTTGCATCCTAATTCTAGCTGCTTTTGCACAGGTGTGCTGTGGGAAAGGGTTCATTGTACTTTTTTCTTCCTCTAGAGCACATGTGCAGAGCCATCTGCCTTTCACTCTTAGCTTCTGTGGTGATGGGTAGACCAATAAATAGACAAATAACATCACAGGTCTGAATTTTAAATGTCTTTTTTTTTTTCTGATACAGTTGAACCACTTTGCTAATGATTCAGATTCTGGGAATACAGGATTTGCTCTCCAGATGCAGCCGAGTTCTGTTCAGTGACATTATGCCATCTTTCTTCCCCGCCTTAATCCTGAAGACAGCTAGGGGTTGGTGTGGCCCAAGGTGCAAGCTAGAGAGAGGGCTGAGAAAGAGAGAGAATGGCTTGAGGTGTACTAAATGTGAGCACCCATGTTTGGTAATGACGGCCTACGAGACGTCTCTATGAACAATTGTGCTACAATAATACATATCAAAGTATACCTGGTGCCTACCCTGAAGAGTAAGAAACATGACTGACTCCAAAGCATGATCAATGTGTGTTATGGGTGAATCCACTTCCGTTGAAACTTGCACTGGTGTGTTCATATTAGTTGGGTTACTAAAATCAAGCCCATAAGTGCTAACTTATGCTGTTGTTATTTAATTAATGTATTCATGTATTGCAAACAGGCATGCAGTCTGGTCTAATAAAATAAATAACAGGTCTCAGGCACCACTGTATTCTCCCAGTCTCATGCCAGTGTAACTTGACTAATTTTCAATGTCATGACATGGGGTAATGCCAGTTAAGTCCTGTGACAACTAAGCTGAGCAGTTCATACATAGGGGAATCTCAGGACACTGTAAAATAAAGTACATTTAAAACATTCCACTTTTAAAACTAATGACAACAGTGGTTTCTTTTGTTTCATTTTCAAACCTGGAATGGACTGGGTAATACAACCAGATTTAGGAAATCATGGAACAACGTTGCTTCAAACCCTTTCTCCCTAGAGATTTTAGATTGCATTTTTGCCAAAGCAAACGGCCTGCTGATTCTGACTTCCTTAGGTAGATGAGGACAATGAGTGACAATGTTGCACCTATTAAGCACCTTAAAAGAAATTAAAACCTCAATGCCTCAGGGCAGGGTGGAAGGAAGATCTGTATTTGTATCTTGTAGACTAGAGTACTGAGCCCCGCCACCCAAGGCTGAAACCCTCGGGCTTTGGCACCAGGTTGTGGGGCTCGGGCTTCAGCTTCGGTGGGTCCTGAGCTTTGGTGTTGACCCTGGGCCCCAGCAAGTCTAAGCCAGCCATGGCGACCCTGCTGGACTAAAGCACAGACTGCAAAATCAGTGCTAGAAAAATAGCACCATCCAAAAGATGTGCTTTTTCAACCTATTTTAAGCAAGCACCAGGAAGACACTGACCACTCCTGGAAACTGAAAAAAATAAGTTTAGGGTAAATCTCCAGAAGAACTTTTGTTCCCCAGGGGTATTGGTATGGTTAATATTAGGATTCAAGAGTAAAATTACTGGGAACCACGAGTATCTTAGGTTACTCATGTCATCTAAATTGGCAGTGGAAAGGAATATTCCCTGAAACATTGGCAGGTTATTTTAAACTTCTTCTGCAGCATTGAATAGAGGTAATTTGATGAGATCAGATAGTATCTGTGATGCTCACAGGCCAGTTCATGCCCAAGTCCCCATGTCTCAGCTGGACACTAACAGATATATATCTGGAATCTGTCTGGCTCATTTGGAGGTTAATAGTGATAAAATAGGTATTAGAAAGATAAGAAAATGTTTAGTGTTTAGACTCTATTGAATGCTTGTGAGTTGCTGCATGCATTAATCTCACTAGTAATATCTGTGTTTCAAGTTGTAATGTAATATCTGAGTGGTTGTACTGTGAGCCTCTGTGACCGTATGAATCACCATACAGGAGAGAGACATTAATTAGTGTAAAGAGCTGCTCTTCTACACAAATTATTACGCCCCTTATGAAAGAGGATACCCATCGATACCAGATGCATCTTATGACAGGAAACTCCCCACATCTGGAGTGAGAAACTGTCAGCAAAAGGACTAAAGAGCCCTATTGTTCTGCTCTCCTCTTCCTGAAGAGGAGTCATGCAAGTGGACTCCTCTAATCAGCTGAGTTTGCAGCTCAGAGCACATGGAGAAGGGGAACAAAACCCCAAACCAAATAAACTAAGGCTCTCTATGCTGCTTGGACTCTGGTGGGGGCAAGGTGTTTCTAGGCATAAGCAAGAGATCCCCAACTGCTTAACCTGCGTTAGTCCTAAATGACAATTAGAGCTTGCTGATTATTGAAGCTATGTTATCATCTGAAATCTGAGACAGCAACTCATTTGTGTGTCTATGTTTGCTTGCTTTGAGCTTGTAAATAACTCTTTAATTCCCTTTTCCTATTTAATAAATCTTTATCTAGTTTACTATGGTATGGTCTACAAGTGTTATCTTTGGTATGAAACCTAAAGCACAATTGACCTGGGGTAAGTGACTGGTCCTTTGGGATCATGAATAACCTGATTATTGGTGTAAGAATCCATATATATCAGAGATACACTCACCTGGGGGCAAGACAGACCCAGGGGACTGTCTGTGACGCCATACTCAGGCTGTTAAAATGCCTGAGGAGTTTACACTTGATGCAGTTGGGTAGTGAAGAGTAGAACCGACATCCAAACTGGATTTGTGCCCTGGTTCTTAACTGTCTGCCCTGAGGCTGGTGTTCATGCTCTTGCATCACCATTAGGAGTGTTACAATAACAGTAATAAATTATATTGTGTTTATACAGGCCTCTCATCCACAGATCTCAAAGTTTTTAGCAAAGGTGGGTAAGAATTATTTTCCCCGCCTTTAAGAGAAGCACAGAATGGACCCACCGGAGAACTCACAATGAGCCAGTCACAGAGCCAGGCATAGAACAGAGGTCTCCTGACATCCGGTCCAGAGCTCAGTTCACTTGACCACACTGCCTACACCCTGACCAAGCTTGAGACTGCAGCAGATGGCAATGAAGTATTGATTCTTGACTTTCCCAAGGTGCAAAACCTACTCTTAGGAAAGGCAAGTCTCTGAAACAGTGACACAGGCAGGGAGCTGTAGATCATGCAGCATCAGGATGAAGATTCACATTTTAAATATGAGTATATTTAACTCTGATCTCTCTAGGCTAAGCCGCCTTACTTCCCCTGACCGAGAGGTTGCTGGGAAGATGGCTTTCCTCCCAGCTCTCATCTTTGCCTCCAGCCTTTCAGATACCTTCTTCCACAAGACACCTTTCTCCATTCCTCCCCTAGGTTTCTGTTTTAACCGATGAAAGCTTGTCTTCCAGCCAGAACACCCTGTTTCCTACAGTTTCCTTTTCACCTTCCAACACGTCCAGAGATGATTCAGTATTTGGTTAAGACTGCATGGGGGTGATGTAACTCCAGATAAGGGGGAAGCATGGTAAAAATGTTACTCAGCTTTTCTATTTCACTCTGTGGACCAGACTGTGTTCATTGTATCAGAGCCTGGAGGGGCAGCAGGATTGCCCAATGAGAGAAAGTGGTTCCCAATTTAAAGGCATCTTCTGCATCTGGAGAGGAAAGACTTTGTCCCTAGCATGGAAAGGGCACAAAGGCAGGGGAGGAGGAACAAGCTGGGGAAAGGGGATGCACATAAGGCCCCCAAGCAGGGAATTCAATCCCATGGAGAACCCACCATTGCCCTGTGTATAATGTAGCTAGGCAGCCAGAAAAATGGCCTGGTCTGTGAGATGAAAATAAATCCCCATTTACACCTCACTATCCAGTTAGCTGCCATCTTCACCTTGCCCAGCAGCCATTTTGCCTGCCACTCCCCTGCCTCCATGTGTAATGTTCTATAACTTCTCCCTAAGGGGCAGGCCTGGGGGTTCAGAAGCTGCTCCCATGCTGATGCCTTCAAAAGATAGAACAGGAGACAAAGAGGGGGAGCTCATTCTGCGACTAGTGAGGGAGCACAGACAGCAACACTGTGATCACCTGGGCTTGGTCTCCAGTGAGCTGTGGGGGGTAGGCTGGCAGGCTGCAACAGCAGCTAAACTATTTCCCTCCAGTAGGGCGTAGGTGCTTGTAAAAAGGGAACCATTGAAAAAACCAGTGTTGGGACTGGGGGTGGCAGAAAGGGCCTGAAGCCATGCCAACATCCAGGGGAGGGAGGAGAGGGAAGTTTCTGGCTCTTGACCCATGCCAGAGCAGAACTCTACTGGTGAAAACTACAAGGGTGAAATTTTGTGCCAGGGTAAAGGTCTGACTCTACACAAAGGAGCTTGGGCTGAACTTTGTGTCCAACAAGAACACGTCCTGGGGAGGAGCTCAGTGTGTTAGGGGAAGATGCTTGCTCCAGTACCAAAGCTGGCACTTGTAGCACAGACTTAACCTAGTCTTATCCCCATTAGTGCAGAGCAAACCTCTGATAGGCCCAGTGAGGCCATGGCCTTTCCAGCTGAGCACTCCACCCTGCTGCAGTGCAAAGGAATAATTCACGTTTAGCTCTATTTTCATTTTTGGTGCCTTTCCCCAATCACTGTTTCAGCCCAATGGACAGTTCCCTGGTGATTTCCTTGTCAGTTAACATTCATCCAGAGGCCCCAGTTTTCTGCAGAATTCTGTGCAGCTCTGCTCTGTAGGTCATAGAAATTATCACTGCAGAGTACTGGGCTCTGGCTTGCTTTGAGCCCTATATACCTCTCTGACAGCATGTAGGGGATGAGGAGGCATGACTAGAGGGCAGGAATGACATAAGACTATTGCATGCAGCCCTACTCTGACCCCTTTATAGCCCCAAGCATAGGGGACATGCTGGGGGTGGGTGTCACAGACTGGAAGGGTAGTCTCCATAATGCTCTGGGCTACATTAAATTATAGTGACCAACCTTGATTTCACCCATCCTATGGGCCTCAGCACAGATGTTGTCCCTGGATCCTTGACCTTCTGGGTTGATAAGTGACTTGACCAGTCTCCACTATCATAGGGGTTCAAAATTGACTGCAGGGGTCCTTAGGCAGCCTGTACAATTAGCAGTCAGTATGGGGAATGGAAGGTTTCACTTCACACATAAAATCTGGGATGTGCTGAAAAGAAGAGTTCCCAAAGGGAGAGGAGGTGGAGGGGAGGCAGGTACATCTAATATATGTATCAAAAGGTGAGATAGAATGTGACAGTGAAGTAGGTAGCAAATATTTTGCCTATGTATGCAAAAAAATGAAAAACAAAGAAGACTCTGTAGTGTGCATGTGTTACAGGCCACACGGACATAGGGAGAGCAAGGATGAGAAACTCCTGAACCAAATGCTGAGGATCCAGACACCCTGGGTGAGAAGTAAAGCAGACTTACCTCTTATGGTAAGATGATCATTCAGTCCCCCTCCCTGGGGTTCAGAGCTCAAGTTACAGCCAGAGGCACAACAAAAAAACAATATCTATGCTTGCTAGTGCAAGATCCACTCAACACAAATCTGTAAACTGAGGCTGGGTGGCTCGCTCCCAGATGCACTGTAGACATAATATTAGTCTATGAGTCCCTTTGTTCCTTGGCCTAAGCTGAGACTGCCCAAAAAGTTACCAGTTACCATGATGGGTCCCTAGTCCCTGATTGAGGCCCCTTGGTGCTACCACTATACAAATAATAATTATTATTATTATGTTGATGGTTTCTGATGTGACCATTTGGCCACTAGGAACTGGTTAGAGACCACAAAATCATTCTCATAGGCTGTTGGACTGGTGAAAATTGGTTATGTTATTAATCTGAGCTTGGTTTATACTGCTATCCAAGAGATGAAGGAGTAATTCTTTGAAAAGACTTATGGATAATAGAGAGCTACTAGAGATTTAGAGAAATGAAAATGCAATTCCCAGTCTCTTAAAAAAGGAGGGAAGGAGGGATCCTAGTGATTACTTTTGAGATAGCTAATTGTAAGTCCCACTAAGCAGTTGAATAATTGTTAAATGGGAAAAAAAAAGTCTGTAAACAGCTAGGAGATAACAAAATCATGAGCAATGACTAACAGAGGCCAAACCCTTAACTGATGTAAATTGGTGTAACTCCATGGACTTCAATGGAGCTATACCAATTTACACTAGCGGAGGAACTGGTCATATGTGTATAAAGAACAAATAATGCTATAGAAACCTAGTGGTTTCTTTTTTTCTTTTCATTTTAATGAACTACAAAATCAAGGTTTGACTCTTCCCTTAGGGAAGTCAGTGGAAAAAGCCCCATTGTCAGAGCAGAACTGGGTTAACACAGCGTAGTGGATATAATATAGCTAGCTGTTAGTACAGCCTTTGATATAGTGCCCCATCATATCTTACTTGAAAAAAAAGTCTGTTTAGTTTGGATATTGGCATTCGAAATGGTCAGAAAGACTGTGTGAGGGTAAAGGCTAAATAAATATCCATGGGGGAACAGATGTTTGTCCAGCCTCAGCGCAGCACTTGCTTAATTTTAAGCAAATGAGTGGTCTCCTTGGCTTCTTAAAATTAAGTATAAGTTTCAGTATTTTGCAGGATCATAGCCATAGGTGTTAAGTCCAGTTTTATTTAACACCTTTATTGGTGATCCAGAAGATGTGGTAAATAGCACATTAGTCACATTCACTGGTGATGTGAAATTAGGAAGTTCATTCTGCTTCTCTGCCAATGAAGTTTCACTGTTACTGTATTATAGGTACAACTAGTAGTTCTAACTATTACTAAGGTTGCCTGACACTTCCCATTATGAGAACTGTTTTTGGTTTCTTATAACTGCCAAATTTTGTCTGCTTGGGCTAATATTTTCCATGCCTGGTGTCTGCCTCAGGCTGAATAGTTTTGGAAAATTTTAGTTAAATCAATGTTGCCATTTCTGAGAAAAAGGCAAGGGAAAACCACATTGTTTTGGTGAAGTGAGCTGTAGCTCATGAAAGCTTATGCTCAAATACATTTGTTAGTCTCTAAGGTGCCACAAGTCCTCCTTTTCTTTTTGCGAATACAGACTAACACGGTTGCTACTCTGAAACCTAAAAAAATCTGGCAATCTTTCTTTGAGAAGCTCTGTTACCCCCTTGATTTGGAATGGGAATTTGAAATTTGGCAGAAGGATGGCCTTTATGTCAGGGACATGCCCGTTCCCATCCCTGTGAAAATCTGCCCAGACTTGGCCATGTTACATGCCTTTGAAAAATCAGTTTGTACATGTTCAGTAGAGACTTATTGGACATTAGCAGTGAAATTCCCTGAATGTTGCATTCATGCTGGGCGTGCTCCAGTGCCCAGAGCTGAGCAGAACTTTCCCTGTGTTTGTAGCTCTGGGCTGCAGTGGCCTGGACTGGGTACCTGAACTGAGAGCAAGGAGATGCTCTGTCCTGTACTCTCAGTTATATCTCTGCTGGGCCTAGACAACAAGGAGAAAGAAGCTACCTGATCTGAATGCAGAGAACAAAAACTGAACCTGCAGGGCTGGGAAAGGAGAGGGAGTGAGGACAAAAAGATTGGGACAAGGGTTGGGGTAGAGGGGGGAGGGTGAGAGACGGGGACAGGAAGCTAGCTGTGCAGGAGAAGGAAATAGGGACTTGGAGAGATAGGATACTGAGCCTGGGAGCTGGGGGAAAGAGTAAGATGGGCTGGCCAAAGAGACTGTGACTGACAGCCAGGCAGAGACTGGGAATGGCTGGCCAAGGAGACTGGGGTTGAGAACGAGTGGATGGAGAAAAAGAAATGAGAGGGGAGATGGATATCACACGGAGCTGAGCTGCGAGGGTAGAACTGGGAGTGGCTGGGCAAAGAGACTGGGACAGAGATCCAGAGGGATACTGAGCTTGTATGAGGAGCAGAGGAAGGGATATTGGGACTGAGAGGCAATGGAGAGGAGGAATTTGGGCTGTGGAAGTGGGGGGTGACTGGAAGTCAGGGTGTGTGAGAGACACAGACAGATCAGATGAGCAGCCAAGAGGCGGGGAACTGAAATTGGCTGGACAAGGAGACTAGGGACAAAGAGCAAGGAGGAGGATTGTGAACAGCTGGGCAAGAAGACTGGGACTGGTAGTGCAGAGGGGTGAGACTAGGATTTACAAGGTAAAGAGATTGGGACTGAGATGAGAGGCCTGATAAAAATGGGACTGGGCCAAAGAACCGAGGCTGGGACAAGCTCAGGTCCGAGGATGTCAGATCAGATGGAGTCACACTTGGTAAGCAAGGACAGAAGCGTCTGTTCTCCTTGGAACACAGTCCGCTCCCCTGGCTGGAACGGAACCCTTTATTCCTTAGTCTCAACATTCCTTTGCTGTGAGCGAGTATCTGTGAAACCTACTGGCAAAGTGTGTGTCCTATACCCCTCTAGTGCTTGTCCACAGAGATGACAAAGGTTATGTTCACAGTATACACTCAGAGAAATTAGAGAAAACCATAAAAGGTTGCAGTTGAACATTATTTTATTTCTTGGAATTCAGAAAAATAACACACAAGAGCCCAAAACAGAGAAAGAGAAAGCAGGCTGCTCTCTAAGGCAGTGAGGCAGAACTCACCCAGACTTATTCTGATTGCATGCTCTACTTCTCAGCCCCTCAGCCTGCAAGCAGAACCAGGAAACCCCTCTGCTTTTAAAGTTCCAACACTGTCCTCAATACACCACAACAACCTATAATTCCTATCAGTTATTCCATTAGCGCAGAGGTCTGTGCAGAGGCTCTAAAATGTTCCTACCCCGGTGACTGTCAATATGATGCCACATCATGGAAGTTCTTTTTTTTTTCGTTTGCTTTTTATTAAACTCTAGGAAAACACACACACAGAGTTAGAACACAAGTAAGGTTGAAAAGTCCAACCCTCAAAACTTAGGAAATACCAGTCATTTAGGGCCTGACCCTCTTCCCACTGCAGACAAGGAAGGTTTTGCCATTGACTTCTGCCAGAATAGGATCAGGCTATTCCACCTTTTCAGCATAATTTGGTAGCATTTTATACACTTGTAAATGGCTGTACAGGTGGTAAGGCAGAGAGAATTCTGCTCCAGTCGAGTTACGCCATGGGTTAATTTGGCCCAGATTACTTGCTAAGGATACGAGGGTACCCTTCTATCAGCGTACTTTGCAGTATATGTTTATTACGCTGACCCCTTTTAACTAAAGGGAACACGAGGAAAATGTAATATTAAGATCCAAGGTTTTCAGAATTTGCCTACATCTCAATAGAATCCATGCAAGTTTTTCGCCTGAAGCAATGTACTCCCGTAAGAGTAAATAAATATGTTGAAGATCTATGAATATTAATTGAACTATAAACTTGCTATTTCCCCACAGGGAAGATCGGTTTGCTAGGGTAATTACCCTCCATTTTCAGGAGGTTAGAACTTTGCTTTTTAAAGAATGAAGAGTGGGAATCGGTGTGAGATTGCCAGAAATGTAAAAAAGCGCAGGAAGGAGTCAACGGGGAACTGGAAAGGTTAAGGGGATGGTAAACAAAGTGGGGGAAGACGCAGTGGAACTTAGTTTCTCTGCGGGAATGAATTTTGTTCAAAGGTTCCCAGGGGCGCTGCCTAATGATCATGGAACAGAACCCGCCGGGTCTGGGCCCAAGATTCCAGCATCAGTAGTGGGCCCGTGTTTCCTCGCCCCTTTGCTAGCGGCGCAGAGTGGCAGATCAGTTTCCTACTCTGGGAAGTACTGGGGACACCAGCGAGGGAATATTGCTATGTTCGCTTGCCACAAGTAACACCTATAAGTGTCCTGGCGCGGGAGCTTCTTCCTGTTAAACAAAGGCAGTGGCTTGCAGTCCCCATCGCTCTTCCTTGCCGTGAGCTCTTGCAAAGGTGGCAGATCCTCCGGGAAGGTGTTAATGTTGCTAATTAATAGTGGCTCTCACCTCTGCTGGCATTCCCTATGGCGGTGCTCCCACGGCTTTCTCACTGATTCCTTCCGCCCAGCGCCCGCTGTAAGCTCGAGAGCGGGATGGGGGGAAGGGAGTCATTTAGTTTGTCACATGGGGCTGCAGGAGGAGCTATTTGGCTGGAACCTGTTTGTGAGGGTTGTAAACCGAGGAGGAACTGAGGAAGAAAAGTAATTGCAGACAGATTCCTGGGAGCAGGCTTTCCCCGGTCCAGTATCAGGGCCAATACTGCCATCTGCTGGCCACTTCCCAACAGTGCCAGTCTTTGAAAATGACAGGTTTCAGAGTAGCAGCCGTGTTAGTCTGTATTCGCAAAAAGAAAAGGAGGACTTGTGGCACCTTAGAGACTAACACATTTATTTGAGCATAAGCTTTCGTGAGCTACAGCTCACTTCATCGGATCAATGAAGTGAGCTGTAGCTCACGAAAGCTTATGCTCAAATAAATGTATTAGTCTCTAAGGTGACACAAGTCCTCCTTTTCTTCTTTGAAAATGACCAACCCAGGGCAGAGAAATGCACCTCTAACTAGTCACTAATTATAGTAACAGCGAGTTCCTGCGAACAACTGGAAGAGTTTTGGCTTCATAGAAACTTGCAGGTTTCTTATGTCCCTTGGAGGGAAGATCATAGCTTTAACAAACGAATAACTACTCACCCCTGGGACTGATTGCGGAAAGAAAGAGCTTGCAGTGCAGGTTAAATCCTTCGAAGAAAGCTAAATAGCACGAGCTAAGCAGTAGCAAGCCTTTAGGAACTGGTCTAAATAATAAATGTATTCCACGCACAGGCTTATTTGTTATAAGCCAGTGTAGCACTGTCAAAAGAAAGACATAGGTTCAAGGTCTATGAATATTAATTATATATTTTTGTTAGTACAGTTAGCACAATGGGGTCATGGTCCATAACTAGGGCTCCTCGGCGATGAATAATGTATTAATTATTAATTATTATTGCCGGTGTGCTAAGTACAACCGCAAACTACACTTTGGTGTCAAATAAGTCAAACTAAACCCAGAGAAAATGTAGAGGGGAAATATCTAGATCCTACCAGACCTAGAGGAAAAAGCTCCTGATTCTGCTTGTTCTATGCATTTTATTACTATTAATTGTCCTCCTAGTATCTAAAGTATGTAACTAGTCTATTGTTCTGAAGTGGGAGGTCAGAGTTAGAGCTTACTTTTGGTCTATTGCCTGGTTCTCACAACCAGTAAGCCCAAATGAACCAAAAAGTCGCATGATATTGTGAATATTTTCACCTCCAAGCCCTAACGTTCTTTAGCACGTCTGCAAAAAGTTCATAATTGTACATTGTTAGAAAACGTAATAAATGTGCTAAAAGACACCGAGGAATAAAAGATGGAGATGCAGTCATTAATACGGCCCCCGCACAGGGAGACACATCGCCTGCTACTCTCGAGGCAATCTCTGATCCTAGCTCACCTTTGATAACCCCATTCCGGATTTACACTGGTGTAACTGAAGGCCATCTCTCGTCAGCAGTTTTTCAATAGAAGTTCCCATGGCATTGACTATAATGGGGACTTCTGCTTGAAAATTCATGGCGTAATATGGCCATGAGATCACAATGTGCGACCCCTAAGATTTAGAAGAAGGAACGTGAAGATTCGTGTGATCTCGGCTGATGGGGGAAAAAACTAGAGAGCAAACGTGGGTCACAAGATTGAGAAGCTTGTCTATAGTGGGATAATGGTGCACCGTGGGACAGGATTGTGAGTTCTTGGTGGTTGAGGTGTTTTGCACGTAACAGACACGTGCTTGTAATCACCACACGGGGCTGTGGTGGTCATTTACAGGCGTACTCACAGACTGGTCTGAGTCGGGCGATTGTCTCCGTACTAAGCCATATTGTATTGTAGATCGGAGGGAAAACGCTGCTCTTGTTTGTAAGTCTCCTCCAGTCCAGTAACTCGGATGCATCTCTTGTTAGCTCGTTAAGTTACGGTTATTTCAGCACAAAGTCTGCCCGCGTCGTCGTGGTTTCCTTGTATTTACAAAGTGTGAGAAAGAGGGGGAACCCAGGTGGGGCCAAATAGGCTGGCGAATGAAAGGAGGGCATGAGACACCGGGTATGATATTATTAATCGTGACATATGGTTACCGGGACAAGAAAGATGATCCCATTTCCTGCCTGGAAACCATGGAAAACAAAAAACTAGCTGATAAAAGAGAGCTGCTTTCGGTTCTGAATCACACCGGTACCGACTGAAGTCAGCGAGAGTCTGTCATTGCATGAAGTCCTCTGTCAGTAATGGCCTTCAGAGCCGCCGACTCCCATTGGCTTCAGTAGGCATTGGCTGCGACCTTTAAACAGCGTGAAATGTGTTTCTGGAAATTAGCAAATATTATAAGCATATGTTGCATTTCATACACTTGCTAGTAGAAACATTTTTTCTATAAGTGCAATCCCAGAGTCCTAAAGCAGTCAATGTACCTTTAAAGTAGAGTCATTAGTTCTCCCCTATAGCTAACTGGGGCTGATTTTTAAAACCACAGCAAAAATGAATGTAAATTCCCTGTTTTAATCTTCAATTCTGTAAATTAAAAAACCCTAGATTGTAGGGGCTTTTAAACCCATAAAGCAATAATGCGTTGACAGCTAGCAGCGAACATTATCAACAAAGCTATCTCCTGAGGCTGTTTTACGTATTTTATGGCAGTGAAATTTGACTTTATAAATAACTGAAGGCAACTTTTAGAGCATGTAAACCAACAGAGCTGCGGTATGCAAATACATCTCAGGTGGAGGATGATTTGGTGTGTCATCAATCGGCCACTCATAACAGTCTTGAAATGAAATTGTGGGAGACGTATCTAAACATGGCTAATGATATTTAGCCATTATATAGCTATTTTCCAACTGTGTGCAAACATGAGTTACTCCTGATAACCCCTGGGGGAAGAAGGTAAAATTGTCCAATTTTTAAAAATAGGGACTCTTAAGTGACTTGCCTATTTGCAGAACGAGTTAGTGATACTGGCAGAATTAGACCTCAAGAGGTTTGGTTTTGGCTTCTAGAGCTGTGAACTAATAACTAAACTACTCCGGCTCTAGAAAGTGTTATTTTCTAGAGTCCCATAATTAAAGGAAGGCTACTTTCCGTGCAGAATTCTGAGCTCTGTCGCAAACAGATTAAAGTTCCATAAGGCACAGAGCGCTGGCGGAGGCAATGGGACAAGCAAAAGAAACGGGATTTAGCCCAAAGGCAAAGCTACAAGAGTTTACAGTTGACTCTGACATCAAAGAACACTTGGATGACTAAGGGCGTTAACAACGAGGAGACCGGTGACAAATTTATTTGGGCATAAGCTTTTACGGGTAACCCTCCCCCCCCTTCAGATGCATAGAGTGAAAATTACAGATGCAGGCATAAATATACTGACACATAAATGTACTGTATCTCCCTTCTCTTCATGTGTCAGTATATTTATGCCTGTATCTGTAATTTTCACTCCATGCATCTGAAGAAGTGGGTTTTTTACCCACAAAAGCTTATGCCCAAATAAATCTGTTAGTCTTTTAAGTGCCACCGGACTCCTCCTTGTCTTTGTGGATTCAGACTAACACGGCTATCCCTCTGATAAGGGCATTAGAGTGCTTACCATGGAAAGGGTCTCTGGGCGTGAGTCTCCTGTCTCTGCAACAGTATTTGCTGTTGTAATGTTGTCTGTTTGGTTTGTTCTCCTTTCTTTCCCTGCAATAATGCAGGCTGTGCATTACTTCGTACCCTGTCTTTTGTACTTTGGTAAAGGAACGTATGCCTTTGGATCTGGCTGTGCCACTCCTTTTGATCATATCCGCATCGCCCCTATCTCTTGTACTTTGCATTTTCTGTCTGCCTCCAGTCCTTTCCTTATCGATGTATTCCTCAGCATACACTAGCTAGATAGTGCCTGCCCCCGGGTTCATTTTGTGCCTGATTTCTTGGCTGTTCAGGCTTCAACTTCTGCTTGCAGCCGATACAAACATCCAGCTGTGAACTGCTCTAAATCAATACATGGAGTTCCCTTTAATATCTGTCATTATCACACGTGAATTCAGGAAGATATATGGCTCTTTGGCATTACATTTGATCATAAAGCATTGGTTGGGTACAGCAATTTAGGTATCAATGACACTTCAGTAGGCCATAGATCTCACTTCCTTTTTTATATCCCCCATTGACATATGTGTGGATGGAGATATGGCGACTTTCAGCTCTTTGGTTCTTGTATCTGGGGCCTTGTCCTGCTCCACTCGAAGTCCGTAGCAAAACGCCCATCGATTTCCATAGGGCAGGGTCTGGCTTCTAACCTACGGTTGAGATACTTGTTTCTAGTAATTGATTCAGCTAATCATCGATTAGTGGAAATAAGGTACCCAGAGCAAGGCGATTGTATGTTTATAAAGCAGAGGGGATAGTTTTGTCATTGTTTTCCCTTGTTTGCGTTAGTTGTCCTGGAGTGGATTTCTCAACTACCATTTGTGTGAAGCCTGTTATTTCCCTCCTTCGGGTTTAAAGTGCTGAGATAACAGGCAGACGACACAAACCACGTTGATATAGAACATGCTCGCAGTTAGAGAAACGTGGCGTTTATTTAGCCAGGGAGAGGCTGGAAACTCGAGCAACAAAAGGGCGATGACTTACAGAAGTGTTGGATGTCCGCCCTGCTCGGGAAGTGATTGCTGGAATTCTGATTCCAGCTACATGTAGCGGTCTTGCTGGTATCATTCCCATTTTCCTCGCTGGGAGTTACTGCTAGGGAAAATAGCACTGGGGAGGGCCTAGGTGAAGGAAGTGGGGGCAGAAGGAGGTCCCTCGGCCTATCCCTGCAAAAGGGAGCAGAGGGCGGCCTCCGGAGTCAGACATAGGGCTTGGAGCTCTGGGGTTTATACCCTGCTCTGTTTCCTGAGCAATTCACCTAAGCTCCTTGTGTCTCCTTTTCTCCACCTGGACCAGGGAGGTAATTGTGCTGCCATACCGCACAGGGGTGCTGTGAGGATACATTCATTAATGCTTATCATGTGCTTTGAGAACCTTATCTGGTAGGTGCCATATAAGCAGAAATATTTATTTACCACCTATCACCAGAATCCTAGAATCTTCAGAGTAAAAAAATGGGGAGAAAAATTCTGTTAAAATAATAATCCAGCTCCCAGGGACAAATGAGGGAAGATCGTGCTGCAGCGTATCTGCCAGGGCTTTGTGTTTCAAAAGTCACCTGAAATGAACAAAACAATACAAAACAAACAAACAAAGCTCTCGCCATCTTGTACTCCTTTATGATGCATAGGGACCAGGAAGATCTGAAAGATTTTTTCCCCCAACTACAAATATTTTAAATTGGGGTGGAAAGGTTGGTACTTTTTTTTTTTTTTGCTTTGTTTTTTTTGGCATGTTGAGACCTCGAAGATCCCCTGCCAACTAGTGACATGATGCTGTACCAAGAGTAGAGAAAGCCAACGCTGAGTAACCAAGAAGGAAACAGATTTGTAGTCTGGCTGTTTAAAACTCTGGCTTTGTCTCCACATATTCGAATCTAACGTTTTATTATGTTGGAGAAACGAATTCTTTTTAAAGATGAAACGCCCCCACCCCTTCAGTGAAGAGGAGGTATGTAACCATTTTCTGGTTGCTCCAACAAGTCCTCCAAGAAACACAGGAAGAGCTGATATTCCTGATATTTCTAAGATAAAACCAAACAGAAAAACCAACTTCAAAAAGGACACCAGCCCGGCTGTTTTAACAATCATTTGCAGACCACAGTTAAATGTGGCAACAAATGAGGCTCCCAGCGTTTTCCTCGGGAGACTATATTCAGCGGATTCCACTAGAGGGAAGGTTTCAGAGTAGCAGCCGTGTTAGTCTGTATTCGCAAAAAGAAAAGGAGGACTTGTGGCACCTTAGAGACTAACACATTTATTAGAGCATAAGCTTTCCTGAGCTACAGCATCCGATGAAGTGAGCTGTAGCTCACGAAAGCTTATGTTCGAATAAATGTGTTAGTCTCTAAGGTGCCACAAGTCCTCCTTTTCTTTTCACTAGAGGGAAGCTTTCCTAATTGCCACCCTATTCATTATTATTTCATTTCCTTCCCTGGCCTCTAGCAACGGCAAGCCCACGGCTTTGCCAGCCCTGCAAGCAGAGACGCCCCAGCCTAGCCCCTGCAGAATGGGAAAATGCCAGCCAAACCACGGTACACGGCGCGTATTGCGCCCATAGATCCCTTGGGTTTAATTTCCCTGTTGATAACTCAGTGGTCATCTTTCTTGCTCTGCCATTCATTATTCCGGGAGGCAAATAAACGTGCCCAGAGTCAAGACACTGACTTGCCTCCCCCGCCGCTGCAGCCAGGGTTCCTGAGGGAGAAAGAACTTGGGACCGTTCGCAGTAGGACAATGCCGACTTTTGAACCTCTAACCACTGAGCAAACAAACCTTGCGCTCTGCTCCACAATCCAAACACGGTTTATTGACAGGCGTTTCACAGCAACGCATAGCAACGGAGGCAGCCGCAGCTCCAGCCCGGCGGAGCGCGAGGATCCGTGGCGCACCAGAGGGCAGCCGTGCAAAGCCGCGCCGTTCCCCCCCGAGCCCCGCGAGGGCTGGACATAGGCCTTCCCGGCCAGCCCGCACCCTCCTGCCAGGCTGGGGCTGGGGCTGGGGCTGGGGCAGGGAGAGAAAGGCTGGCTTTGGTTTTAACTGGGGCCGGATCCTGCAGTTCCAGGCACAACTCTCGTCTGGCAGGGATGAGGAAGCGCTGCAGGCAGGAGTGGGTTGGGTTTGGGGTTTTTGTGTTGCGGGTGAGACGGTGCTGATTGCTCAGGATGATTCAGCTATTGCCGGGTTGGCCGCGGCCTAAGGCCGGCACCCTGGCCAGTTGGGAACACACGGGCCAGACTTTCCCCCTGCTTGTTTCTTTAAACAGCACAAAAAGCGAATCCTCGCAGACGCATGTCCCCACTGACTCCCCTCTCCCAGCTTCATGGTCTAGTGGCTAGGCCCGGGGGAGCGGGCCCTTGACAGGCTTCCCGGCGCTGCGCTTTTAGTGGGTATAAAAATGAGGTTTTCAGTGGCTAGGACCAGCTCCCTATTCCAACCAGCCTGCCAGATCTTCAAATACCGCAGATGCTGCTCACAGCTTCACAAAAACCGCGTCCTACCTAACAGCAACTCACATCTACTCAGTCACACACACGCTCATTCCCATATATCTGCAGGGGCGCACAGGGTTGGCCGCCAGATTTCGGTGAATGCTGCCTTTCAAAATACACCAGGACACGAGTTCTGCAACAGAGACAACAAACAAACAAAAACCCAAACCCAAACCTCTGCTCATCAGATTATATTGGAAGCGACTAACAAAAGAGACTAGGGCTTCAAAACCGCTGCAGAGCCCAGAGGGAAGCCCCATGTTGATTTCACAGGCTTGGCACATGACCTCAGCTTCTCAGTCTTCGGGCATGAGCCTGCATGCAGCACTAGACTCCCCTCTTTGGGGACCCTTAATTTCTAACACATCTTCAACCCCCCACTGCGTGGAATCACACCGCAGCTACACAAACACTTATACAGCCTCTCTGTTGTCAGCAGAGGTCTGCCCTAGCCCTAATACGTGGTTAAAAACAAGGTCGGTAATAAAAGAGCCCCCACTTGCAAGCCCCCCCCCAATTTTATTAATAGTCTTTCTAAAATTACAGGTGGAAATCAGTGTATTTAAAACTGCACCAGCATGGAAAGGTTATAAATAAAAATAGCAAGAAGCATTTAATAGACCATTTCCCCCCTTGATTATTGCCGTTGACCAGATTCCCAGAAGGGATGATGGAGTAAAAATTGCATCATGAACAAGTCCTCACCAGTGCTGTCTTTGGCCCTAGTTTATTGGCCAACAATGTTGGGGATGGGGGGCCAGGAGCTCAAGTGTTACCATGGGCAATAACAGGTCTGAAATGTCGAATAAATTTCACCCTCATAGCCACACTATTAACTGGAAATCCCGGGTAAAGTATTTTGCAAATGCCCCGCTGAGTTTAGACTGGTTGGCTGTCCCTATCGGATGGCAGGTGCAATGAGTCTGGTTGGAAAGACTTGGTCTGCGTGTTTCAAAGACTAATTTTCCAGATTTTGGATAACCAGTTGAGTAAATACTACAATAAAACGATGAAAACCAAACTAAAGCTTGTCCAGAGACTGCAGAGATTTTTCCCCTTGCTGACATCTGTGTCCAGATCTGGGGAAAGAACACATATTTTGGTCTTTCTCCCCCATGTAATAAAAAGATTGAAACCTGCCAACCCCCAAATGTCTGTGTTCCAGGCAGCTTTGTTGAAGAACCCTTCTTACCTCTCAGCGGGTCCCCTGGGGTCTTTCTTTTCAGTTTCCACCCTATCATAAACCTTGGATAAAGCCTGGAAAACCAGGAAGGCTCGTATGTTTATGAAGCTGCTCGGTTAGGGAGAAAAGAAATCGCATAATTTAAACAACAGAACATGCCACTGGGTGCATTTCTTAACTCTCTCCTCCCAACCCCCGTGGGAACAATATCACACCCGCAGGGATCTTCATGCTTGCCAGTGTAGCTAGTTGCAGTTTCTATTGGAGAGCTCACCTCTTAATTTCTCCACTAATAAACCGGGCGGGGTGACTATCGGCGCCAGATTGATGAGCTCTTTTACAGGTGGCTAACATTAAGCGATTCACTTCTGAACATTTAAGCAGTGTTTTTATCTTACCTTCCCCGCGCTGTAAGACAAGGTGGTCATTTTGCAGGTGTATGATTGGGGAAGATAAATGTGCTTTACATTTTGCTATTAAGATTCCTGGCTAGCCCAGCCTGTGTAATGAAAACATGCACACCGATCCCGAGTTTGAGAACTTACAAGCTATTTTGGTTCAGCTCTCGGCTATATTGGTATTTTCTGCATTGCAAACGCCGGTGTAAAAATACAAAAGAGCATGAATATCCCCGCACAAGGAAACAGACACACTGTACACTTTGTACAAAAAGCAAATGGCTGGAGTGTGGTTGAGGAATGTCAATGCGGCCATTGTAGTGCACAGAGGGGAAAAGCCTTGGCTCTGTCCATGTCATTGGGTGACCAGGGACCTTTTCCACGATGGGTTCTGTGAATGTCGGGCTCCTGTTCACCAAGGAGGGCAGAAGCCCCCCCGCCCCCGACTCAGTCTCTGGCTGCGGTCACTGGGTCACTGATGGCTCTAAGACCCCAGCGGCTCCCAGGACGCCCCCAGCTGGGCCAGGACCCGTTGGTCCCTGGAGGGAGGAGACCGGGCTCAGCGCTTGCGAGCCGCTGTGCACCGCGCCGGGCTGCGATTGCTGCAATTTCTTCTTGTTGATCTTTCTTTCTTTTGCTCGCCTGTTCTGGAACCAGATTTTTACCTGGCGGGGATACAAGAGCAAGAGAAAAAGAGATGGTCAAATCAGAGAGCGAAGCGGCTCCAGAATGACCAGGCGAGCGGGGCTGCGCAGCTGGAGAGGGCACCTCGGGGGTTTGCTCCGCCATCAGCCCAGCCATCTGCGCCCGGCTGTGCCGCAACACGCAGGGAATAGCCCCGTGTAATGCAAGCCAGAGTCCCGCCGGGCGCATTCTCCTGCAGAGCCTTTCGGGGGGAGTGGGGCCCGATCCTCACCTCCTGACGCAGGCTAAAGCCAAACGCAGCGTCTCCGGAGTAAGGACTTTCTAAGGTGGGTCTGACATGGACATCTCGGCAGTCAGCTCAGAGCAAGCCGAGCGCTAACAGGCGCACGAGTGAGCTGACCACCTCGGGCTCCTAGCCATATGTGCCACTTGGGAGTTTGTCGGGTTGGAAAGCTCCCTGCCTGCCGGCCTGTGTCTCTTTCGGACACACCGGTATTGAAGACGTGAGAGAAGTTCCAGACATGGTCACATACCCCATTACCTAGGAAAACACCCACGCTCCTGGCAAGAGCAGACAGCACCTCGGTATGTATCGCCCTTCCTAGGCCTTCCCCACCAATTGGTGCCAGCCATTCTGCTACTATTCCCGCGGGGGGCCCGATCCCACCGGCCACTTTTGCATTATCTCTGGGGCCAGTGGCACCGTGACAAAGCGCATGTGGGCGTGGGGAGGGGGACTAAAGAGCATTTGGGTACTTCAGAAATAAAGCGAAGGGAACTCTCAAAGGACTGACCTGTCTCTCCGACAATCCCAGCGTAGCGGCCAGTTCTGCTTTCCTCCTGATCGTTATATACCGGCTGTAATGAAACTCCTTCTCCAGCTCCAGCCGCTGGTGGTCCGTGTACACCACGCGGTACTTATCTTTTGTCCTGGTTTTAACTAGAGAGGAGAAATCCATGACAACTGATCAGGCACATTTAACGGCAAACCTTTTCCCTGATCCATTCTTTCCATCTCCTCCTCGCCTGATCTGGGACTGGAGTGGTGCTACTCCTCACCCAGGCCAACCCCTTCAATGGGCCAGGAGTGCAGGATCGGGGCCCCTTTAATGATTGCATTTCCCTAAGCGTGGACTTAATAAAGAGCGTGACCGGGCTCGAGAAAGAAGATGTGCAGAGAACCAATTTTTTCAGGCCGTGGGAAAAAAATGCAAAAACTGCATGAATGTCATTTGGAACCAAACGCATGCACGATATTCCCCGGACTGGGGCAGCCCAGTCTTCAATTATTTTGAAATGTACCTTAACTGTACATTTCTCCAAGGAACATCGTTCTGAAATGCCGCTGTTCCCGTTCATCCCTTATGGTAATAACCCCTGATTAATGTAGGCACGCGTTGTCTGCGGTTGTTTGCTACAGCGGAAGAACTCTTAGAGTCTCACAAGTAAACTTCTTGGGCATTGCTCAGATTTTCCCTCTGATTTTTGATGTCCCTCAGCAAACGATGGTAGTGCAGACGATCTGCGATTGTTGTGTTGAATCCGCACCTTTACTCGGATTCATTTATTTTTGCAGACCAGAACTGACAAGCCTGACACTGGAATGGAGGCAGAAAATATCAGTGCTCAAAAATGCCATGTTTGACGCATCTGGGTTTTTTTATGCGGAGCATGTATGTACATTGCTAAATCAATTGATCTCCCTTGCTTCTGATTGTTTCTTGTTTAACTGGTTATATCCCCAGCTTTCTCGTTCATCAGAAAGATCTGAGGAGTCGGGAGGTTCTGCCTCTAGGTATGTAATGCCCGGCAGGCTGACTTTGTTCAGGTAAACTCTCTGCAAACCACAACAAAAGCGCCCTGCAAAGATACAAGTCTGATCAGAGAAAACTCCCCAGAGCCGCTGAATGGGGAACACAATCGCAAACAATGCCGGACAAGGAGATCTTATCAAAGAAAGACCCTCTCAATGCCTTAATAACAGCCCCATTCTGTTTGAATTACCACTACTGAGCAAATGGCGGCAGGCGCTTTCATCCCCTGGCTGAGCAGATTAACATAAACACTGGCTCCAAAGGCAGCATTTGAATGGAGACACCCCCCCCCCCACACACACACACACACAAGTGGCCAGCCACCCTTTCCAAAAGGAAAACGGTGGGAACAGGACAGAATTGTGGGAAAATCCGACCGCTTCCATTCCTGGATGGCTGGCCACTGGGGAGGGTGCTCAGCGGCCTGCAGATTCCCTCGCATTAAAGTTGGTCGTTTGCTTTTCCATGTAGTCCGCTGACTCGATGCCCTTTGGTTTGGGGGAAATGATCAACCCCAATCGCCCCCCACGTTGTCTGGGGAAGCCGGGGGATGAGAGAGGAATGCCAGAATTCATTATTTACTGCGAAAGTTGCCACCCTCTTTCCGGCCAGTAAAAGGGACAATAGCGTGGAAGGTGTATATCAAAGCCAGATGTGTTTAAAGGCCCATGACAGATGAGGGTCTGCAGAGAACAGGAGCTCCTGGCTAGTCTCCAGGCACCCGAGGGACATTAACATCACAACTGAGAACGGCGCCTGGCCACCTCCTTGGCACCTTAGTGCAGGACATCACGGACCGTTCTCAGCTGACATTCAGCCCCATCTACCGCAGCTCCTCTCCAAGCCTCCTTTCCCCCAGGAGAAGGGAGGAAGGGGGCAACTTTTAAAATCGGGCTTGAGACACCCCGCCCCACCCTTAACACCTTCCGATCCGCGCCCCTCTCCCGAAGGCGAGGAGGAAAAGACGCACAGATCAGTTTCGCCTTCCCGGAGGAAACCTGCCCCCCCAGGATAAATTGCAGCCCATCGATGGGATGGGAATTCAGGAGCCAGCCCGAACCCTGACAATCCCAGGACTCAGAACCGCCTTCGCCCATTTCCCAGCGAGGGAGCAGCAAGTCGGTGTGAGGCCCTAAAGCTCACCAAGACGTTAATAAAGGTATGCGCCCAATGACTCAGAAACGAATGCAAAGCGACACCGGCCAATGATTTATATGGCTGTAATTGGTTATAAAAATCTTTTAAGTGCCTATAACCAGGGCTACTCGGACTGAAGGCCTGGGAGGACCAGCAAGCACTCCATTGGGATGAAATTTAACTAAACTCGTCGGGAAATCGGTCAGCAGAAACAGGCTCTCCCGGCCGCTGCTAAACTTGGCTCGTCTAGGAAAAGCCCCCCCCCCCCGACTGCCCCACGGCTCATCGATTCAAAAGACACCTTGAAATAGAGGTTCCAAAGCTCAGTGGGGTCTGCCAGTCCCCAGTGCGTTAACATCGTACCGTAACAACCCTCCCCCCTACCCCCAGCAGGGCTCTGTCTTTGCTGCCTACGTTTTTCATGTTAAGCTAATTTCTCACAAAAGGAAAGCAAAGGTCCACGTTTCTCTCTGTATCTGCAGCTCGGTAACAAGAGTCCCAAGCCCCAAAGTGACTCTACTTGTTGTTACAAACTCTCCCCACAAGGATCCAGAATTCAAGTGTTGCCGAGAAAAAGACCAGTTATTTGAAGAATTTTTCTACCCGCTTCAGTATTTTTTGCTCAACGTAAAACAATCGCAGGGAAAGTAGAATTTTTCCTTTTGAGGAAGAGCCTCATTTTTGAGCTGCTGCTTCCTTATTTTCTTTTTTTTTTTTAAATAATAAAATAAAATAAAAAATAAATAAATGGGAAGTGAGGCTATTCCAGTGAAAAGCCTGGGCCTGCATGGCTGAGGCGGGCTCCCAAACGAGTGAGCTTCTTGGCATTATCCAATGCCCCTGCAAATCACTTCCAGGCGTGTATTCCACAAACATCTCTCGAGTAGCGCCCAGGCTGCTCCGATCCTGAACTAGAGCCAGTGGCTCCAGACTGAAAGAGGACTCAGCGGTGGGGAGGGGGGGGCCTTTCCCTCCTGCTACTGGAAACTCTGGGCACTGTTTCCTACAGGGTTTTTTCCTGGAGGAGGTTCCCTCCACTCCCCAAACCGAAAAGCAGCCAGCCTGAGAAATCACTAGCGAAACAACCGCCTGGTGTTCACAGCCCGCAGCCGGGCAGCCCGAGCTGTGCGCGGCGCGGGTCAGACCCCGGAGGGTTTCGGTTTCCTGGGCGGCTCTGGGTCCCAGCAGGGCCCAGGCTGGTTACAAGGGTCCTCGAGCTCGGCTGCTTCCCAGACTGCCCTGGGCTAGGCTCCCAGGCCGAGCTCCGGTGCGCAGGGCCCCAGGCCTGCAGGGCTCAGCTGCAATCCAGGACCCCCCGAGCCGGGCTACGGTGCAGGGCCCTGGTGGGCAGCCTGCTCTGGGGCCCAGCGCTCTCCCGGGCCCCAGTCCTTTGCTGCCCAGGCCCCCGGCGCTCCGCCGCTTACCCTGGCCGCCCAGGGCGGGCTGTGTCGGTTTCCTCATCCACTCGCACAGATTCCGCCGCTGGCCGCCAGGGGAGAGCTGTTCCGCGGCCGGGGCGCCCGGGTTGAGCGGCTGCATGCCCCCGGAGGAGGCGTGGGGCGCCGGGCCCGGGGGGGGGTGGTGGTGGTGGTGGTGGTGGTGATAGTCAGCCGGGCTGTAAGCCAGGGCCGCGGCGGGGGAGGCGCCGTTCAGCCCGTGCACCGCGCTGGCCGCCGCAGTGGCAGGGCCCCCCTGCCCGTAGCCGTTCCAGTCATCCCGCAGCGGAGCGCCGTAGGGAGAGGGCCACGAGGGGCCCGGGGACTGGGCGCTGTCCAGGTTCACCCCGGCCGCGGCCACATGGTATCCTCCGTAGTCCGGGTATTGCGGGGCGCTGACAAAGTTCTGCGCCGCCAGATTGAGCCCCCCCGAGTGGCGCACGGAGCTGGAGTACATGGGCACCTCCTTATCCAATAGGTAGCTCACGTACATGATGGCGAGAGCCGGGCAGCAGCTCTCCACATGCTGCTTGGGGCTCTGGAGAGGCTCTTCTCTTCCTTGGGGATGGGCTCCCCTTCTGGTGGGGGGACCGGCGGGGGGGGGCTGTTCCCCTGGCTGCCTCTGCAGAGCCGTCTCTCTCCCACTAGCGATCCGAACCCATTGGCCGGCAGCACTTACATGATTAACGATTGTTTACAAGGCTCTATTAGTAATGGCACAGACACACCAAAGGCAGGTGACGTGGAGAGGCGCTGGGTATATAGCTACTACCCCTAAAAGAAGATTTGCATTTAAAAAGATAAGGAGAGGGCAGCGACCTGATCACAGCTAAATATTCAAGCCTTTATTGTTTAAGAGCTTCCTCCTTCCATTGCAACCTGGTGCACTTTAACCTCCAATCACAGGTTCAAAGAACTAAAAGAAGAGACTTGCAAAAGAGAGAGAGAGAGAGAGAGAGTTCTGAGAGGCAGGGTGGGAATATGGGAATTGTGTATCGTGAACTATCTATAGGCAGCACGTTACAGAACAGCCCGTGATTAGGTTTTTGCTTTCGTTTTAAATGTTATAAAGACAGCACGTATAAGGAGATATACAGGTAGAGACGTTTCGCTTTTTAGAGCTGTTAGTTTAGAATAACTTTTCCGTAGACTGCTGGATGAGGAACAGAGGAGAAGTGAAATCGACAAGACAAGGGTTATTTTAATATGTGTGTGTGTGTGTGTGTGTGTGTGTGTGTACAGAATTTTCAATCCAAATGGGAATGCACTTGCATCTCCTTTATTTCCTACCAACCAAGTAAAGTTTTGTTTCCCTCCGATTTTGATAAGTGGCTCCTTTTTTGTTTTGCTGTATCGTGTTTTAGTTCTACTTCATATATAACACTATTACTGTGTTGTATAAACTTTCCTGAAAACGTTTTCAGAATCGTAGAAACGGTGACTTTTCGGATACGCATGCCGAATAGGCTGAAGAAAGAGAGGTCGCACAAAAACAAGAGAATTGTCTTCACAAATATTAATCTAATTGCTAGATATTGTTGGGAAAAAAATATAATCAATGATGAACAGTGAAGACAAAAAATAAGCCCTCTGCCTATCTGATCGAATATATATTTTTAGCCCCTATTTGATAGTTTAGCTTGAACTGAGAGAATGTAATCGAGGGAGAGTTTGATAAGAAATACGCCTTAAACGCAAACTTCAAGCTGAATCTTTGTTATTCCTATTTTAGTTATGATTCTAGAAAACCGGTGGATGAATGTAGTTTATTTCATTCCTTTTGATTAATTCCTTTTGATCGATTGCAACTAAGTTCAAGCGAAGTAGTGCCTCGCAATGACACCATAGATGCAAGGATAAACATGAGAATGGTTTTGGTGATTTGCAGCGCTCACCAAATTATTTTTTCACCCAGTGAACTGACATTTTAAAGCGCCTTGCAAACCCGATCAAACTCCTAGCGCCTACTAAGCAGCTATGAAAATGTTACTTAGCTATGAGAATTCTTCATTCTCCTCACAACACATCTCCTATACAATTCGTTCTTTGAAGAGGCGCCATCCCTTCGGTGCTTTTATGCTTTAACTTGTCACCTTGAGCGGGAACAATGCAGAAAATGCTGAATATTTGCATCTCTTTATACACACAGCAACGAAGTCTTTTACTCACACAGATAACTGCATAAGATGGAAACTTTTCCTTTTCCACCCTGTTTCACAGAACTTTGACAACTCAACACTGACCCTTCTCAAAATCCACTTCACAAGCCAACTCCAGTCATTCTGGGCAGCCCCAGGGGAGAACCAGTGATCGCGGCAGAAACACCTTATGATCAGAACTCGGTATCACAGTGCTGAGAATTATGCGAACCGTCGCTTGACATTTCATGGCATGCAGACAGCGCAGGGAAATTCAATTCGCATTTAATATTTCTAGTTCATAGGGGCCGGATCCTGCGGCCCTCAGTGAGGCAAAATTCCCCTGGATTTCAGCAATGAAAACTGAAGGGTGGACCCCAGTATTAGTTATAGAAATTATTTTTCCCAGGACCAACTAGCTAGATCAGAAAGGCTTGTCACTAAAGCCCTGGCAGTGTGTGGTGCAGTGTAATGTTTCTGACGAAGAGCTTTGATCATTTTAGCTCTCAAATATTCCCCAGGGAATTTCCTCCTTCGGCACGCAAAAGCGTTGTTCAACAACTGGATTCATTTTTAATCATTTTCTTTAATGAAGGAGTGGCACCAGTAGGGTGACCAGATGTCCCGATTTTATAGGGACAGTCCCAATATTTGGGGCTTTTTCTTATATATAAGCTCCTATTATCCCCACTCCCACCCCCGTCCCAATTTTTCACACTTGCTGTCTGGTCACCCTAGGCGCCAGGGACTTGTGAACAGTGGAGTTCAGATCTAATGCACACCTTGTTCGAGATCTTTTTTATGAGCTGGAATATATCCCCTTCATTAGCGAGCGAGCTTGGTGGACATATTTGCACTCTGTCCCCATGCAGTGTCTCTATGCATTTTCTGTAGCTAGCACGGACACAGACTGTACGTGGAAACCGTCCATATAACATACACAGTTTAAAAGACGGCTGGTATTTTATACGCAGCAACATTGTACAGCTGTAATATGAACGTGCGGAGCACAAGAAATCCACTGGCTCGGGGGCTGATTTGTTTCCCTGGTGTCAGTTTGATGGCACAGTGCCAACGTGAAAGAGAGAAAAGGGGGCTGGAGAATTCTTTAAAAGCCCAGCGCTCCTGATGCCAAAGGCTTAAACACACCTCTGAAAAAGGCTGCATCCTTCAGCGTAATCTCCTCTCCCGATAAGCACTAACAAAGCACATCGAGGAGTATGCGAATTTGATGAAGCAATAAACCGAAAACAGGGTCATTAAACTGACAAAGCTCTGAACATATTGGATCCAAAATGCCCAACAGCCCCTGGCCCTCGAGCTCTGCGGGAGCGGACGCGGTGTCCACGGCAAGTAGATTTCATCCCCCAAAGCGCCGACAACACGCGCTTCCCTGGAGCACAGATACTTTGGATCCAGTTTGTGCCTCGACTTTGGTGTTTGGGGGACAGGGACGGGTAGAACTGTGCTCAGCCAAAAGAGGGGAAGGCAGCGATCTCCACGCCCGCTCAGGAGGGATAGGGGAATACTGGCTGTAGCTCCTGCGTTGCTATAAAGCGGGACAGGTAATACAAAGCCACTGAGGATGGGAGAGGGTGATAAAACCTCGTGGCCTCCTTGAGGAAAACGCACACACCGTGACGCTTAAAATAAAGCCCCGGGTATGACTTTACTCAGTACAATCAAAGATATGGTCTAGTTATGAGGGATCAATGTGCTGAATCCAGCCAGCACCTGGGTTTAGGGGGCGAACAGTTGTTAGCCCGACAGGGCGAGCTAGGGGCAAAAGGATACCTTTACAATTTCTTGCTCTTGGGGGAATTTCATAGTCAGGTTATTCAAAGGCATGTTGGTGTGGTTTTATTTTATCTTGCGTTTGACTCTCAGAATAAAATCCAGGGTGTGCTCGCTGAGCTATTCCTTTAATCCACACATCACTTCCAACAACAGCATTCAACAGCTCCAGAGGACTAGTCCGTCAATCGCAATCGTTAGGGACCCATAAGCCACCAAGCTAGAGTCGTCTATTGTGTGAATGGGTCAAAAAAGCGATAATGTATAGGGAGGAGGAACAGGAAGTGGGGGTGCCCAGAACTCTTGCGAGAAGTAATTCACCGGCCAAGAACTGTAGTCAATGGTCACATTGCAGCTATTTTGGGTTTATTGTCTTATTAATGGTTGCATTGCATCGGAATAGCTGCAAACGTGGTATTCAACTCTTGCCAACGCAAGGAACTCCTTCTGAGGCTAGCAGCCTCCTTAATTTTGTGGGGGCAACTTGCGTGAGTAGGGATTACGCGAACGGATAAGGCTTTGCAGGCTCAGGTCCGTTCTCGTTATAACCCCTGCATTTGCCAAGTCCTGCAGCAGGTTTGACCAAGGTACAAAGAAGTCACGTTAGTGCCTCAACATGGACACCTTTCCAGTGGACAAGCGTTAAACAAACACTCACGTGTCTCTCTAACCCGAGCGAGTAGATTTGCAGCTGCCCAACTCCTCTCAGCAAGTGGTGTTTCGGCGCTTCCTGCCTATTTGGTCCAGTCTGATTGTATTTGCTCGATCTCTGAAAACATCGAGGGGCGAAATAAAAGATCCCTGGCTGCGTGATCGTGCTGGAGTTACCTGGGATGTCCCAGTCACCCTCGCCAGAATGAGAGCGCTCCACACTGAAAACAAACCCCAGGTGTGCCGAGGGCCCCGCGGTTGCTATCTATGGGACATTCCGATCGGGATGGTGCGGCATCATAGCTAAATAACCGGAGGGGTCGCTTGCACATCTCTTCTGATATCCCACCATTACAAAGAATTGTATTTATCTTTGTTGGGAGGCAAATCAGAAACGGGTTTTAACAATCGTGTAATAGACCTACAGTTTGTACAGTGTTTGTATGCCTGCAAATTGGAAATAAATGCAATCGAGAACGAATCCCCCCACCCCTTTCCCCTGTGGGCTTCCCAAAGCAACACCATGGTACAACAAATAGACATGAAGGTGGGCAGGGGAATTCGTATGTATTTTAATACAAAGTTTTCCTTGTCAAATCTTGGCCATGTTGTTAATTATATAAATAAGGCTATTTATTACTGGACCGCTCCTAGTTTGCTAGGCGATCTTGCTATATGCTTCAACACAAGACACTCGGGAGTACAGCCAGAGACATGCCTTGGGGTCTTTACCGCAAATAACCTACACTGTATTCCAGTGAGTACCATGATGTGGGATTTGTGTTGGCTTATAACTCCCAGTTGTCAGTGCGCATTCTCCCTGTCTCTCTTTTTGCGCACATACACCATTGTGAGCAAGCTGCACAACCCACACACACCAATACACACATCACAAACTTTTAAAACTTTTCCCGCTTGTCAAAGAGACATTCCTGTTTGGTTTCAATGCCGCGTTCCCCAGGGACAAAATTGAAGCGTCATTAACGCCTGATTATTTATTACGATTCCTCCCCCTCCCTCCAGGCTGAGCAAGTCCCGAGTTTATTAATGACTAGAGCGAGCGAGGTGCTGAGCTCCGAAGCCGCATCGCAGAACATCGCCCAACGTGCTCAGGATCGGGCCCAAGTGCAAAGCCTTTTTCTCTTCGGAGCCTTTCAAGTGCGAGGCTGGACAAATGGTTTGACCTACAAGTCGCAAAACGCGGATTGCGGGTGGAACGAAATCCTCGTTCGCTTCTCTTGGTTGTTCCTCGCCTTCACGGCCAGACTTCTTGCTATATTTCCTACTCAGGGCAAAGATGATCCCACTGGAATCAACTGGAATTTCACCGTAAACGTCTGTTGTTATAAGATGTGACAACTGATCTTTGCACGGCTCAGCCAAGCGGTTCAGATAAAACATACAGGATTTGGTAAAAGCAAAAAGGATTCATTTAACCCGCAGCCTGACATCGGCTTGAACTGACTGGACCAACAAGCCGCTGTCTTCTCTCCTGCATTGATAAGTAAAACAAAATGTTATTAGCAAATCCTGCTCTGTGCCTCGGGCTAACGAGCACAGAATACAAAAGCAGACTTTGGCTCCGATTGTGCTCGGAAAATGAGATCTGTGTTCACACTGGACAGCTAGCTGAACGGAGCCTGACATTACCAAATAGCTCTGCCCCGCAGGAGTCAAACAAACCACCTTTCGCCAGTCTGAACTGCGGCTGTGGGGAGCCAGGGCGCTATATTAGCGATGGAATAGCGGACGGTGTGGGAGGCTCGCCTTGCCTCTGTCCCCTGCAGTGCGCGGGGCCAGGGCTTGTCACCTCCCCAGAGCTATTGGGAGTAGATCCCAGGGGCCTGCTCTGAAATTCTGCGCCAGATCCTGGGCTCGTTCTTCAGCCCGCAGGGGGAATTTCCACCGACGAGCTGGGGCGTGATCTCAGCCAAGGAGAGACTGGTTTGCCCGAGGAAGGGCTGCAGCGCCGAGCCCCCTCACCTCAAGGGAGGATCTGGCTCTCGCCCCTCATTCTGGCGGCGGGGAGGGAGGGGAAGCAGAATTGATCTGCCTGCCAGACGTGCAGCTGGGTCAGCCTTGGGCTCGGGGCGCTGCTCTGGCTGGGACTCCCATTCCCCAGCCCCTCCAAGCCAGGGACGTCGTCTCAAGACCCTCTCCTTACCTGCAACACCCCACTGCTGATGCCTGTGATCCCTGGGTGTGAAACCCGGCAGGCTGCTCCCGGGTTAGCTAGTGATCTAGGCTGCTGGCCATTACCACGCGCTTCGATAGCTGGATTCCTGGACTGTGGAATCATGTATTCATTGCCACGAATGGGACTGGTGGGGGCTGGGGACCCACCCCCGGGACTCTCTCGAAGATGCTCCGTTCTGCCCCCCTGAGGCCCCCCCCGGCTTTTTTTGCAAGGTAAAAATAACTGTTTTAAAGCCCTCGGTGGCCAAGCCGGAGAAGAAAAGGAGGAACCGTGGGTTAGCCGGCCCTGTGGAATTTATGGCTCCCTCTCAAGCACAGACACGATAAGGAGTTAAAATAACATCTTGGAGCTTTTCAAGCTGGCTGCCCCCGGGGCTTTGATGTAGATTAAGTTGCAGAATAAGCCAATACTTTTATCCTTGGGTTTAGGGTTGTTTAAATACACGCCGCTAGGAGCGGAGCAGAAGGCGAGCGTTTGCTCGCAGTGGGCTCAGTTACAAATGTGTGCACACGAAATACTTAATGAGAATGTGGCTGAGTTTCACTTCGCTAAAATCACGCACAGTGGCAGGCAGCATAAGCTCCGACATCAGCTTTTCATTGTCCTTACAGAGAAGTACACACGCCCCCGCTCCCCTTTTCTCCAGTCAGCCCAAATGCCAGTGTTTTGCTGGTTCGACCCTATAGTAAAATGTGGGGCTAGTTGAGATGCCCGCCGTCTCTGGAGGGAATTTGCCAGGCTACTTCTCTTTCGACGGGGGTGCCCAAGGGGGGTGCCTGCTTGGTGGAGATGAAACGTGTGTTCTCTAGACGCGCTGTGAGTGAATAGGAAGCAAAAAACATCAGTCACAAATAAGAAGGCACTGCCCATGAATTTAGTCCTAAAGCCAGACTGTCGTCCCCTTTAATCGGACATCTCTCGCCTCCACTGCACGTTTGGCTTAACAAAGCATCATGCTCTGCTCCAGTTTGCATCCTAAGTCGATCGACTTCAGTGGAATCCCTTCGGATTTACACCAGGATTCGGAGGCCCGCTCCCATTGAAATCATTGGCACAAACCCCATTGATTCCGCTGGTGCAGAGCCCAGCTCCAACCTGGCCGAAGCGGGCTCTTGGTCTGGGCTGAGAGCGTGATCTGGTGAAACTGCCGGGAGCGGGTGAGAATGAAATGAACGAAGCTGCTCTTCCCTGTGACAGGTTGAAGAGAGCCGGTCAGTTTCACATCCCGAAAGAGGGACTCGTGAAATGCAGGACAAGTTGGGCCCCCAAGTCCTCTCTCTAGGGATTGCTAGAGCAATTCACAACAGCAGTGACTAGCCCCCAGGATCGCCCACCCGCCTTTCGTCCGCAGACGTGTGCCTACAGCCCAAGGCCCGCTGCCCAGACCGACTTAACCTCCATGCAAAGGGACACTTCACCCACCTTCCGCGCCCGCTGCCTGGGGCCCGATCCGGCATGGCCCAGGCTTCGGGGCGCAGAAAGAGCCAGCATCATCTTCACAACATTGCTCCACCCTCATCACTTGCGCTAGGGAGTCCGAGTTTGAATTCTGGCCTTTTCAGAGGTAAATACCCCCAGACTTCTCCGGTCCCAGCGCCTTCCCGGCCTCCCAGTTCCCTGGGAAAACAGCACACTACTGGCTCCCCACTCCTGACCGCCGCCGTACACCGGCACGGCTCCCCGGACAGCCGGCGTGTCGGACTGGTGCCAAAGGGAAGTTATGTCTTCTTAGTGTTAGCACAGCACCCAAGTCAGGGGACCCGAGGCCCTGGACTCCGGGAACGACACCGAATTCAGTATTACCATGATGCTGTTCATCCCTATTGCACGGCTTTACAAAGGTGTCGAGAACGTTTTCACCCCCCTTTTACCCAGGGGGAAACCGAGGCACGGAGAGACTATATAACTCGTAGGGCATCACTAGCGGTAGAGCTGACAATACAGCTCCTAATGAAGCCCGACTCCCCTGCGAACAGGAAGTGCAGGGGCTCTCTGGTGACTGGCGCGCAGGATACTTTTGCTAGTGGCCTTATATTGACTCCATTCCTCAGGAAAACGTGAAATTCCCGCTGTAAAATGGTTTGTAAACATCTAGAGCACTATCCGCTGCAAACTGCCAGGGTAGCCTTCTCTCGGATGAATTGAATCATTATGACTCAATTAATTAACAGTTGTCTTTATTTTCTACACTGTCTTCCATAGCAAGAGACTTTGCAGTGCCTTCTCTGCAACCGCATCTTGCTTGACAGCATCTCCCGCTATGTCCAGCTAAAGACCAGAGGTGCTGGAACTAGGGTGTTGGGGTGCTGCAGCACCCCCTGGCTTGAAGTGGTTTCCATCATATACAGGGTTCACAGTTTGGTTCAATGGCTCTCAGCACGGTCACTGTACCAATTGTTCCAGAATCCCTACTGAAGACCCAATTCTACAACTCCTTACTCTAAGGGAAGGAATAAACCTACTCCCATGAGTATGGATTGCGGGCTTGAGTAAAGGTTTATAGGACTGGGGCTTGTATAAGACCGTGATTGTATTTGTCATTTAAACACCATTGCACTGCCCAGGTACTGTATGAATAATAATTAGAACCACTACTAGTACCAGAATTATTCCTATTAAGACAGTATCTGAATTCTTATGTGACTTTAACGGGAACAGCCTCTGGCTCACTAAGAATGATAGCAGTAGCTAATAGTGGATGCTATAGCCAAAGTAGTGACATGTTTAAATTTAACTGATTTAACTGATTTAACTGGCTCATAATTATCCAAAATCATCTTCCAGGATGAAATTTTCCAAGCTTCCTCTCTCCTCCCAAGTCTTTCTTTCTTTCTTTCTTTCTTTCTTTCTTTCTTTCTTTCTTTCTTTCTTTGTGGGCTACATGAAGATGAAAACAAACAAAATCAAAACCTTCTTATGGGGCCCAAACCGGCTCTTATTGGAACCAAAGGAAACTTTCCCATTGACTTCAATGGGAGCAGGATCAGATCTCTGTTTCCTTTTCTAACCACGGGATTTCCGGCAGTTCTATCATCTGAGGTAATGTGCCCATCTAGGCACGAGCACACCTGTGAGGTAGGTAAAGCAGTTATTTCTCCATTTTACACATCTGGAGAACTGAGACAGAGACTCTTATCCAAGGCCCCAGAAAGAGTGAGGGGCACAACTAACCTTAGAATTCAGATGTATTGAATCCAAGGGGCCGGTTCTGTCTCTGGTCCATGCTGCCCTCCTCAGGCTAAGTTGGCTGAACTCTACGTTCAGACAAAGCAGGGCCTCAGCCCTCAGTAAAATATGGGTTTAGATCCCACAGTATGACAATTTGAAAATGCCGTTTGGAGCGTCCTGGGCTCGATCCTGCACTTTGTGTGTATCTAACTCCAATAATAAGAAAAGGAGGACTTGTGGCACCTTAGAGACTAACACATTTATCTGAGCACAAGCTTTCGTGAGCTACAGCTCACTTCATCGGATGCATCCGCTCAGATAAATGTGTTAGTCTCTAAGGTGCCACAAGTACTCCTTTTCTTTTTGCGAATACAGACTAACACGGCTGCTACTCTGAAACAAGTAAGAAAGAATGCCCAGCCCCTATTTAGCCTGTGGAAAAAACGGGGAAAACAGATTGTACAAGTGACTTGCTCAAATTCTTACAGTGGCAGAACCCCCCCCCCAGACCCAGGTAGTTCCAGTCCCCCAATCCACTGTCCATACCACTTAGACAACCCGCTGGTTCTATGCAGAAAACTCAGCTGAATAATAAACCTATAGAGCCAAATACTGTCCAGAGTTACCCCCGAGATAGGTATAATTGTAACTGAGGGCAGATTTGTCCCATATCAATTAATCATAGCAAAGTGAGTGAAGCAAATGGGCCATCTTGACAATCAAATTAAGTAGCCATGTTGAATTTGGACAAAAAACCCCAAGGCAGAGCTATTTAAAATCGTTCTTTTTTCTTTTATTGCATTCACTTACAGGATTTTAAAATGCTAATATTGATTATTGAGGCCAATGGACCTTACTTCGGTAGGGATAGGGGGAGCAGGATGTCAGGTTTTTGTGAGGATTAACTGTTAAGTTTGTACAAAACTTTAGATATGCAAAATGCTGTATAAACCATCTATACCTGACTACAATTATACCAGGTTTCAGAGTAGCAGCCGTGTTAGTCTGTATTCGCAAAAAGAAAAGGAGTACTTGTGGCACCTTAGAGACTAACAAATTTATTAGAGCATAAGCTTTCGTGAGCTACAGCATCCGATGAAGTGAGCTGTAGCTCACGAAAGCTTATGCTCTAATAAATTTGTTAGTCTCTAAGGTGCCACAAGTCCTCCTTTTCTTTTTACAATTATACCGTATTGCAGGGCTATCCCGGGACAGAAAAACTAAAAAAGTGATCTTAGGGCGCCACCTAATGTCCAACATTAAAACAATGCCTGGGGGGGCGTGCCCTGGCTTTTTCTCCTCTTTAACCCTAGCATAGAATAAAAGCGTAAGTGTAATTAACTGCGACTCCTCATGGACATTTCATAATACTTGATAGTATTTTAACATTCACAAGCTATGAATTTAGCCCATAATTTTAGGCTTGATGTAGACTCTGAAATGCCTTGCCTCTGGTATAGATGCCATGAGTTTTTTCTTCATGGCTATGTCAAAAAGGGAGGTATATCTATTTGAGGGGTGAGGAGACCCTCTCTTGTTGATGATGATTTTACAATTGTCTACAAAAGTCTGGCTAATTTGACCAGGGTCATTTGGTACTGCCCCCTACCAGAAAAATAAAAACAAATCAGTTGGATCACAGCAGCCCTAGGAGCCTCAGTCATGAAGGTTGGGGGTAATGTTGAGTGTATCTGGAACTTTAGTTTAGTTTGTTATTGTATTTCATATTTTGTTCTCTGTTTCATAACGGTTTTTTAAACCTTGGGGGGAGCATATGATGTTTTTTATGGTAGCAGATCCAATTAATTTTTAAATCTTTGTTATTCTTTTGGCTGTGGCAGGATCTCTGCTGTTCAAATTATTCTTAGTTTAATGGTTCTTCTGAAGTTTTCAGTGCGCTCTCTCTCATCTTTCTAGCAGGGACTTTCACTAGAAGGATGGTTCCATATGCTTGATTGATGTCCCATAATCCTCTGGGCAGCTCCATTGATCCTTATTTAAAGATATAAAGCCCATTCTGTATAAAACTTTGCCATTTTAGGTACTTATATGGCCCTCTTCACATCAGTAGCTGAGAGCTTCACAATCCTTAATGTATTCATCCTCATAACAACCTTGTGAGGTAGGGAAGTGATATCCTTATTTAACACATGGGGAACTGAGGCACAGAGGGGTTACAACCAACTAGCTCCAGGTCACACAGGAAAGCTGTGGAAGAGCAAAAAATTGAACCTTGATCTCCTACTTGCTAGGCTAGTGTCCTAACTATTGGACCAGTTTACCTCTTATCCCTAGCATTTTATTTCATTCTCCCTTATTAAAGAGAAATTTCTTTGCCATTCTATTCCCTTCTGAGGGAAATGCAGGAAAAATGCACTAGAAACAAAATCATATATTACTCCCTCCTCAACCCAGAAGCCCCGAGAGGCATTAGGAATTATTCCACTAACATTTTAGCTGCACACAGTACCTGTCTCCATATCAGATTGCAGTGTTTTGACACTCATGTAATGAATCTTCTCTGGTCAATGTTGTGCACCTCCATGTCGCTGTATAATACCCAACATGTTTAACACCAAGGTTAATGTTTTTTGAGAGAGAGAGAGAATTGTAAAACAGCCATTTAAAAGGGGCTATATTGTGGTTTTGTACAAGGCTGTGAATGGGCCAGCACTTTGCTGTGCTGAACCAGGAACATCCAGGGAAGGAATTCTGGCTCTAAGAGCCATTATTCCCTTTCAAAGCCCCCTTACTCCAGCTCTGCTCTGCTCCAGCCATTCCTCACATCTGGAGGTGGGAATAGCAAATACACAACACCAACTTACTGCTGCGTGCCCAGATCTCAGATCCAGGTAGCCCAAGATTTGTAAGGAAGGTTCTAATTGTCCTATCTTCAGTGGAGGACAGAATCTTACCCGGTATTTTTATACACACACGTGTGTGCTATATGAAGCAAGCAACATGAACGGCATGCACAACATGTACAGTTCATCCATAGAGCTCTAAAAATCAGAATGGCCAAAAACCTGTCCAAATGGCCCCTCTCTTTGTGGAAGGCTCACAACCCTTTCTTTTTATCTGCTTTTAAGACGTGTGTTCAACCATGCTAAACAGTGCCATCCCTTTTCTAAGTATTTTGAAATTATTCATATTTCCATATACTGGGGAAAAAAGCCCTTTTGAAATACACCAAGCATGTTTGTTTTTTCAAGAAACAAAAGAAAAATATATTTGAAAAAAGTTTATTGCTACATCTGCATTTCAAAAGGTAGGATTTTATATCTGGTATACAACATTGCCATCTGATAATTCAGTAATAAATGTTAACCAAGATATACAATGCATTATTGCTGTACAAGAACAGATTTATTAATCATTGTCAGGAATTTGTTAGTAAATAGCAGCTTAATTTATGGGATATCATTTAATCAAAATAATGATACATCTACTGAAGTTACCAAAGAAAGTGCTGAATGTGGTTAGCAATTCCTGTAGGGCAGAAAGAGAAAAATGGTTAAAAAAGCATATTCTCTTCTTGATTCACTGGGAGTTATGCACACATCTCTGGTTAGCATTCCTAGAAGTTGCGCCAACACATCCCATATCATCAACAGGAAAATAATATATCTCCAAATCTATATGAAGAACAATCACCTCAGGGATTTTTCTCATAGGAAAGCTGGAAAGGAGATAGAGAGGTATATTCTCATCTCAGTGCAGTGGGATTTGTACATGTAACTCTCATTAAAACTCCTGGGTGTTGAATGGTTGCTGAATCATAGAGATGAGATTATGCCCCTAAAATAGCCTCATTAAAAATGAGGTGTGTCCATCTGGCAGAGAGAAGGAGTACTTGTGGCACCTTAGAGACTAACAAATTTATTAGAGCATAAGCTTTCGTGAGCTACAGCTCGCTCACGAAAGCTTATGCTCTAATAAATTTGTTAGTCTCTAAGGTGCCACAAGTACTCCTTTTCTTTTTGCGAATACAGACTAACATGGCTGCTACTCTGAAACCTGTCATCTGGCAGAGGTATAAGAACTCAAACTGTACGTCTAACAGGAAATGTAAAGGAATGAAAAGAATCAAAATCAAATGATCAGAAATACTCAAAACCATATCAGGTTCTTGGCAATAACGGCCAACATTTTCCAACACAGGTGCTTAAAGTTAGATCTTTAAATCAAGTGGCCTGATTGGCAAAGGTGCTGTGTACTCAGTCCTCATTAACTTCAGTGGGAGCTGTGTGTGAGAAACACTTCTGAAAAACCAGAGCGCTAGGATTTAGATGCCTGACTTTAAAGTATGCAAGTTTGAAAATGCCTTAAGATTTTCATGTTTGCTTACAATGCAGCATACGGTAGTTTGGATGTAATGCCTTAATTAAACACAGCTTTCATAAAGCTGTTACTGGAAGGTTTTCAGTTGTAGACGCATCAAAAAGTCATGGATTAAAAATGCATACTGCTTCTGGCTTGTGGTAAATGCATTTTCTGGATTTAAAATAATGAATTTGAATAAAGGTTCCCTTCACGGTATGAGATGATGGAATTGCCTGTAAGAAATGTTAATATAGCAACAGCTAATAATCTGTTTACTTACAGTGGTGACATAAAACATTAATCATATACAGAGCTTATATGAATTTCTAGGTAAAGTCCAGAAACTGGATTATTTTTTGAACTGAGAATCTTCATCCTGGGATGGATCAGTGGATGGAAGGCTTTCATTTTCCCTGCTCACAGGTGGTCTGGTTTTGGAATTGGAAAGGTGTATAGAAATATTGCTCTCCATATTTTGATAGACCTATATATTAGGAAGGGAAAGTAAGTTATATAAGTTATTGTTTGCTCTTATCATAACAGAGTACATTAGCATCCGGTTTTCCCTCATAATACTGAATTTGCATATCTAAATTCAGTGTAACTATATTAGCAAAATAGCAAGTAATACAGTAATGAATACCAGCTGTAAAGTTGAATGCACTGCAGCCACAGTACAGGAGAGTAAATCTTTGCTAAGCACTCTCTTGTAAAGTTAATAACTATCTAAGACCATATTTTTAAAACTAGTTGTCTAAGTTGTGCCTGCCAAATGTGTGCAACTGCATTTATTAATTTACTGCAGTTACTAAGGAACTAGTTCTAATAAAGCCACATGTGAATTTTGTGCATGAAAATGGATGCGTGCTCATGTTTTAGCAGATGCAGCTTAGCTGCCAGCATCTTGAACATTTTGCTCTCAATAATGTTAAATTGTTTGGGGGAAAAAAAATCCATTTTCCAAACCATTAGGTCAGATTAAAATCCTGCGGAGAAAGTGATCTGACCCCCATCTGACAAACAGGTGCATTTAGCCCCAAATTCAGCGAAACACTGGAGCATGTACTTAAGGATGTCCTTAAGTTCTATCGACATGAGAAACTTGAAGAAAATCAGTCTCCGGGAATGCAGAGATCTAGGAATACAGTTAAATATTTCAAGGGGCTGTGCGTAAGAGCTGGGTTTGGGTATTCCCTTGCACAAACACATGGACTGTGTCCTTGGCCTCCATGACCATGATCCATTACATAACTTCCTGACTTTTGTTTTGGAGGTGAGGCAGAATTGATTCTCCATGACCATTTAGGAGAGCTAGGCCTGGGCTGGAGATCTGCCATGCACCATAATAAAGGTTCAATCCCACAAGGTGCTGAGGACTTTGGCCTCAGTGCAGAAAACCACTTCAGCATGTGATTAATTTTAAGCACCTGAATAGTCCCATTGGCTTCAACAGAACTAGTCACATGCTTAAAGTTAAGCATGTGCTGACGTATTTTGCTGGATCAGAGCTAGAATGCTCAACTCTGGATTGAGTTGCAGGATTGATCCCTACTACATGCTTTCCCTTCAGATTTTCCAATGAGGCCATAGGAATAGGACAGAACTTGGCCTCATAGTTGTACACAATAACCACGTCAAGCATACGCAGTGTTGTTGTAGCCATGTTGGCCCCAGGATATCAGAGAGAGAAGCTTGAAAGCTGATCTCGCTCACCAACGGAAGTGGTCTAATAAAATATATTTCCTCACCCATCTTGTCTCACGGGCCAGGTGTACATTTATTTGATATTACTGGCTTTTCTTTACCTTTGACCCTGGCACCTGTGAAGACTGAGGCCAGATCTACTCTCACAGCACCTCCTGCATCTCTGGAGGGGTGAAGTCAGCCCACAAGTGGTCTTCCGAAAACCCCTGCTTTCAATGGAGGAGGACTGAGTCATGACTGACCTCTCACCCCGCATCCCCACTGCTCTGGTGGAAGGCAGAAGGGGATTGCCCTTTGAATCACCTCCTCCTTAACTTCACCCAATACACACAGGAGAGGATCCCTGCTGCAACAGCGCTAGTAGCACACATTACCTTATAAGATGAGTGCACTGGAGAGTCACATGGTGTGAACACAAACTGATTAGTGATTATATGTAATTCTCTAGGTTTAATCTCTAGTAATGATCATTTATAATAGTGTTACCTATTGCACACAGTTTCCTAGCAACCAGTATCACACAGGTTATCTATAATTCTATTCAAGTTCTTATAGTACCCTCATCGCTGTAGAATCTGAGCACATTCCAGAAGTGCCGTAAGTGACACGAGTAGCATTTGTCACGTTTATAAGACAACAAAAACATCAAGAAAATACTGGGGAAGCCACAACGCATTGAGGGCTTGCTCATAATAGCCAGAAAATATACTAGAAGGTCTGTAACAGTTTTGTACATTGCTGCCATCTGATTTCAGACTGTGATAGCACATCCAGGCTATTTTTCAGCAAAAATGTGGAACAGGAGAATAAACATTCAGCCCCTGTGTGAAATTCTTCCCCAGAAGGAAAAATATCTCAGCTGGTAAAAGGTGTGAGGGCAAAAAATGTCTTTTTTTAGTTCAACAGTGGATTTTTGTCTCTGGACATCAATGCAACCCTCCTTCAAAAGCTCACGTGCAACATACAAACCCCAGCCCCTTTGTACAGTTCATCCCCATTTGCAAGGTGGCCCTCAGTGATGACAGTATGTGCACTCTACTGAGCATGCTCAGTGAGTCTATTGAGAACTACAAAAGGAGAAGGGACACTTTTGGGTTAAATTAACGACTACTGTCAGCCTACTGCTGCAGGAAGGCTTAAGGCAGAAGCAGCAAGGTTAATTTATATCAGTATAAAGCTTATCAAGGACACTTCCTCCTTGAAATTTGTTTGGCCTGCTAAGTGCAGGAAGCCAGCTGGGAACCTAAGGCTTTGAAAGGCGTTAGTTCATCTTTTCACTGGGATAACTTTTTTGGCAGGGAAAATAAGCTCCACTAGGATCCTCCATATTCCTATTTGTCAGCATCAGGATGACACTTCTCCATCTAAGGAGGATGGACTATTGCTCCATCCAGACCCTGTCAACATTAGTTCTACTGGCAGAGGGGGGTCATTTGAGAATGACATAAGGCTCTCCCTCCTCCAGGACTTTAAGCATGTTGCACTCACAACACTCCTAGCCCCTGACAGACCCTGCAATATGTCCCAACTCAGAGCCCCACATAGAGCAGCCATCAGCATTGCCAGTAGACCACAAAGCCAGCTGCATTAGCTTTTACAAAAGGGGAACTAGTTTCTGTGGGCACAGAGAGACAGTTAGTGACCTTCCTGCACTGGACTGGAGAAACAGACAGGAAAGAGGAAGTCCCTATGTCCCAGGCGGGCACACAAAATGTCCCTATGTCCCAGAGCTACACACAAAAAAAAAAATCTGCAAAAAGGATTCCTCCTACATCTCAGCTCAGTCCTCTGTGAATGGCTCAGCTAAAGGAAGAAACCAGCTCCATGACATGATTGGGTGTCCCTGGGGATCATTTCTAATGAAGTGGGTCAGCAATAGGAGCCATCATTTCAAAACTCCTTATTATGGACTCTAAAGATACATTTAAAACACAGAGCTGCAAAACAGAGCATTTTCTGTGTTTGCATGATTGCATACCGCTCCTTCTGCATCAGCCAGCTGCCGTGCTAAAAGGGAACGCAGCTGTTGAAAGGAAGGTCTTTTTCTAGTGTCCAGAGCCCAACAGGACTGCATTACAAAGTATCTGCAGGAACAAAAGAAGAAACATGTGACAGTTTCCAAAGAAAATGGTTAAATACTATGATAATTGACATTACAGAAATGCCAAAGATCAACAGACTGTATTATGGAGTATCAGAAAGATATTGATAAAGAATTCAGGTTTGATTTATTTGTTCAGAAAGATAAATAAAAAGAATGAGAGTGAATACATTAAACTCTGTAGTTTACCCCTTGAAGTCAATGCCAAATCTCCTGGTGGACTTCACGGGGGACAGGATTTCATCCTGGGTTGTTAGTTACTTATCATGTTACATAACACTTATCATGTGAGATCTTAGCAATGTTAACATGATTCAATAGGTCTACCCTCCACATTGGGAATAGTAGGAGAACATTTCCCTCCTAAGAAATGATGGACTGTGTCTATGGGGGTGATCCTGCCCCCACTTTAAGTGAATGTCATAGTCATATAATCTCCATAGGGATCTTTACAGAGCATAACTGTGTAAAAGTTTTGTGGAATTTATATGAAGTCCGCACAGAGTCTTCACAGGAGTCCATGAAGTGTTTATAATCTCTGAAGAAGTCCTTTGAGAATTTATAAGGTCAACATAAATCCTTGTGGGGCTTACAAGTTCCACAGAAATCCCTGCTGGGCTCATAAACATTGTAATGTATATACGCAACTTCCAAGGCATTACAATATCTACAGGCAGAACCTGAAGACATTGCAATGCCCATAGCTTTGCAATATGTGTACCTGGCCTCATGGATATCAACATGTCTACAGGCTTTTCCTGATAAATGCCATACTGCAACAGGGAGCCCAGAGAAACCAAAATCCTTCCCTTTCTTTCTGCTCAATGTCTTGCAGCCCCTCTGCCTTCTCCCCTCTTTCCATTTTTGTCCCCGAGGACTCCTCCCCTTTGGCAGAGCACACAGACACAAGTGTTTGCAGGGTGTACTCTCCATGGAATTTGAATATCCACACCAGACTCCATGTTGATTGTAATGCTCACGCTGAGAAGCACAAGAGTTACAATGCCCCTGCATTTCCTGTCTCCTGCTCCCACCCAAACCTTTTGTGTTATCACTCGCCTCTTCTAAAGGCACCAACATCTCCCTGGAATTGAATTGGACACACCTGGGTTCAGTAAAAAAAGAAGAAGAGAAAGTTCATGAGATCTTTACTTAGTATCTAACATGGATTTTGTGTATTTCATATAGAAAATAAACCCTCCTGCATGAATGGAGCTGAAGATGCTGAAATACCAATCCAAGAGGAAGTTTTTCTGAGAATGTAAGGACCAAATGAAAACAGGTAGTAAACTGGTCTTTTCAAACAAATGCAATGTTCACTGCTGATCATGACACTATAATAATTTCTGCTTCTGGACAAACGCTACATTAACAAATATCCTGCACCAAAGTTAGAGAAAGATGTGATTTTGCCTGGAATACCTCTGTTACGCAGGGTAGAGGGCAAAAGAGTGGAATAAATATAAATATAGCATTAAGAAAAATAACTTCTTGATTAACAATTAATCCCCACCCTACACAGTACCTAGAACATACACTTACATTTCTTCTGTAGCATAAAATGGCTGGTCCATTTTAAATCCACTTTGAATGAGTTTGTAGAAGTTTGAATCAACCTGAATTCCAGGATAAGGATTCACACCTATGAAAAATATTATGGAAATATTAGCATACAGGAGGCTAGGGAAAAGTGGTGTTCTTCTCTTGTGATATAGAACATACCGAGAGAGAATATTTCCCACAGTAATATTCCATAAGACCAGACATCACTCTTAATTGTGTATATCCTGTCAAATAAGCTTTCAGGAGCCATCCATTTGACTGGTAACCGAGCCTGTACAAAGAGACGGAAAAGGAGTTTGATTATTATTTTCTACACACAGTATGGCTGACTCCTTAGACTGCTCACTGCCCACATACGATCAAAGTCTGATCGTAGACAGAAAAATAGAGACTTATTTTAAATAGCTGTTGCAAACAGCTCATCGAGCTGTAGGTGAGGCTTCTGTATAACAGGTTCTAAGATCGTTTGCCTTCTGTGGGCTATATTGTCAGAGTCCTTACTTTGCTATGCAGGAGATTAAGGCCCCCTCTTACTTCTCTTCTTGGTCTTGCTTAGAATGTGATGCTGGCCATGAAGAGGAGAGATGGCACTACTCACTATGAGCAAGCTGAAAGATGGGGAGAGGAGAAGGCAGGAAGTGGGAGGAGCTCTGGTTTGACAGCCTACTCACTGACCTGAGTAGCCAGTGGGGCACACATATGGACTGGGGTGAAGTAACTTTCTCCAGCCCCAGAACAATGGGGAATCAGGAGAGGAACTGTGAGTCTCTGACTCAGTTTGTTCTCTGGCCTGCTCCTGGGCTAGTGCAGCTGTGTGCTGCCCCTCACTCAGGGCAGGTTGTAAGGTTACAATCTAGCTTTATATAAATAGAAAGCTGATCAACAAAGTTCTGTGAGTGGTTTGCTTGGCATCCTCCATGCGTGATGTCATAGGGTTATCGGGTCAATGCTCTGGAACTATTCCATACGAAGCCTGTCAGGACTCTTGGGGAGCATGCCTCCTCTCTCTGAGCATATTGTCACCAGGGCAAGAAGCTTACAGAGCTTCAACCTTCCTGGATCTGACCTCGGAGCATTCAGCATCACCTTTCTCCCCGTGTGCTTCCCGCAGCAAGTCTGCTCAGGTGGGGCTCCTCGGGAAGCCAGAGGGCCCTGCACCCCAACTCCACAGTCAGCAGGAACTCTCAGCCAGCATGTAGAACAGAATGGTTTATTAGTTGAAAGGAACACAGCGTAGAACAGAGCTTGCTATCAAAGAAATCAATGACTTTCAGCCAAGTCCATCTTGGGGAGTCCTGGGCCAGATGCCCTGTACTCTCCCTCTTACAGTCCTCCAAGCAGACTGCCCAGCTTCCAGCGATCCGACCTCTGATACCCCCGTTGCTCCTCCTCCTCCTCTTTGTTCTGCTTCCCAGGCAAAAGGTGTCATGTGGTCACACACCCCTCCTGGGTCTCAGATTATGAAGGGCACTGCCATAGCATATGTGCAGACCACTGAGCCGCCTCACCTGCCCTGAGGGCCTCAGCAAAAATCACACACCCAATTCCCACCACCGAAGTATTGTTGCAGTACACAGGGAAACGGAGGTACACACAGTATCAGTACAGGACAGTAAGATTCACATGCATCGTAACAAGATGAATAAAACCCCACTTCGTCACACTTGGCAAACCTCATCCAAGTCCTCATTCTCACACAGATCAAAGGAATCATCCTGGGTGCCCCTACAAATTCTGAAGTGTGGCCACAGAACTTTTGTTTTCTACCCTAACTCATCCCTGTCCCCAAAAGCCTCCCCAAGACTTTACATTAGTCTAAAATAATATATTCGTTAACAGAGCAAGCTCTACTTATCCCCCCCACTCCAAAAAAATTCCTACTTTGGAGCTCATGTTGAAATCAACGGTAACTCAGCCTGCATTCTTTTCTAAGATCTTGCTTCCCTCACCCTTCTTCTCTAGAATATGAAACTGAGTGGGTTTTATAAAGTGCTGGTTATACCACATTGACTTAGATACAATGACTTCCCTGGAGCTATTCTGCTTTGCACCAGATGAGGATCTGGCCCACAGTGTTCTATTCTTAAATTAACTAATGTTTAGATTACTATACAAACATTTGCAGGGTCCAACCCAAATCTGATTAGGTTAATACCAAATCTACTATTTTCATTTGCCAAGGCTAGAAAACTTTTTCAGTGACACAGTGAGGTTACTCTCCTGTATGTCCAGCTACATGTATAACTACCAGCTAGTAGAATGATCCCGCTGTATATGCATTTATTAGCTCAACAGTTCCGTATAGTTTTTACAATTATGTGAAAAATGTAAAGTAGGCGTGAGCTTACGTTGCCTCTGATGACGTAGTTAGAATCATTCATTATATCTCTAGCTAGGCCAAAGTCACTTATTTTCACTACTTTTCCACAGGTCACTAATACATTTCTGGCAGCCAGGTCTCTGTGAATGCACTGTAAAAAAAGAATGGGTTAGTGTCATGCATTGTTTTACAACAGATGGAAGTTGTTACTCATTGGTTTTGGCTTCATCTGCAAAATCTTGCACCTTCCCTGCTCAAACAACTTTATCTGTATTCATGGAAAAGTGAAATAACTTGGTTTTGCAATGCTAATATGTGCAATGGAAGACAGGATGTCAGATCTAACATCATAATGACTAGTTGTTTATGGAATAATATTACTTGTTTATTATGAAGAATAGGAGAAGGCTGAGATTAGACTGTGAGTGGCTTATTTGGCTCTCTCCCTAGCAACTATCATTTCAGAGGGAAAAAAACAACAGCAGAAATACAGTTTGATTATACACCGGATAAACCTAAACCTTCAAAGGGCACCAGAATGCTAATACATAGCTTGAGCCACAAATGTTTTCTGTTTGATAGCTAGAGCCCACCCCCCACTCCTCTTCACTTCTGCAAACAGAAGGAACTGTAGCCTGTATATCTGGGCTGGGAATGGGAGAGGGGACTGTGGTAAGGGGCGAGCGTTGGAAACTAGCTATTCTCCACGGCATAATCCACTACTCCCCACAGACCCAATCTGTAGTAATGTGGATAGGTTCATTCTCTATGCTGTGGAGACAGACACAACCTGAGGCTTGGTTTTATAGTCAGAAGTAATCAGGGAACCTCGAGCAACATGGCTTCTATAGAAGTGGTCAGGCTGAAGTCTGCAAGGTGCCCTAGCGGCTGGGGAACAACGCATAAGCTTAGGTCCTCAGAACAAAGGTCTTTGTTGCTCCAGCAGATCTCTCAGGATATCTGTATGGCTCATCAAAAACCCATGGGTTTAAGAAGCTGAACCCCTGACCCCTTTCACTGAGGCAAACTTTGCCCTGTGACAGAAGAATGAGGCATTTCCAATCTCCCTTAGGAAGGAGGACATAGCCCTTTAAACTCTACTTAATCTTATTGGAGATCAGTGGTGGATTAATGTACAGGCCTATGGGGTCTGTGCCCAGGGTCCCCAGCCAATTTGGGACCCTCTGCAGGAGTGGGAGAACCTGTGTAGAAGTGGGGGGTGCACCAGTGCCAGAACTATGTCTCCGCCCCCTGCTTCTCCTGTTCCCCCATGTCCCCACCCCCTGGCCAGACCAGAAACCAGAGTCGGGTGGGAGGCTGGGGTGCCCAAGAGCAGCCCCTGGCCTGTGTCCCTGCCCCCTGGGGTGCACAAATCAGGACTGGTGGAGGATCTGGGGCTCCCCACAGCGGCCCAAAGCTCCCTGGGTGGCTTTTACCATAGCCTGGCTCTGGCTTCTGGCCTGGCCAGGGGTGGGACTCTAGGGGGAAGAGGAGGAGCAGGGGTCAGGGCCCCATGATGAGGAGGGTCTGGGGGCAAATTTTCTTAGTGCCCAGGACCCAGTAAATCTTAATCCACCTCTACTGGAGATGGATCATGCCCAGAGTACAGGGGTTCTGGAACAATTTGTATAGTGGAGGTGCTGAAAGCCATTGGACCAAACCATTAACCCTGCATATGATAGAAACCTCTTCAAGCCAGTGGGTGCAGCAGGACCCCCAGCACCCCTAGTTCCAGCACCTATGCCAGAGTCTGCTATCTAGTTTCTTAGAGAGGAGAGATTGAACTGCAGTAAGTAGAGACAGGGTGTGTTTAATGACAGAGAGCAACGTACTGCTATTCAAGACCTATTCTATATCCTGAGATCAAGGGGATTTCATTGAAAACACAGCAAAAGCATCAAACCTCACATTCTTACAATGAAGATCCTCCCTGGAATTTACTGGACTGGAGGTGGGGGCAGTACAAATGAAAATTTAAACAATTTATTTGCTTATATCTCCAGATTAGGCACTTTTGAACCAATGTTAAAAAGCAGAGGAAATTTGGAACTATAGTTCCAAATGACCTGTTGATGTAAACTTGTGCCTCTCCAGATTTCAGTGGAGCCATACGGGCCTACATCAGCACAGAACTAGGCCCACAGTTTGCCACATCAAATTGAATTATATTTACTGAGGGTCCAGTTCTGCCATATTTATTCACACTGAGTAGTACCTTATTTCTCAAGTATTCCCATTGGTCATTGACTTTAAGGGATCATGCTCTCCTAGATGAGACCAACAGGTATATTCAAGGATTAAGACGACCCCATGTGAGATGAATTGGGCCCTAATTGTTTTTTTCTTAAAATACAGAACTCAAAGATTCAAGAAATGATTTTCAATTGACTTTAATTTGGCCAAAAAGCAGAGATGGCTTGGATTGCCTAATCTGAATTTGTAAATTAAGAGCTAAAGTGGAAGATTATAATTGTGTATAGGTTGATTATACTGATTGCAGAAACAAAAGCAGATAGACACAGTGAGTGAAATCCTGCACTGGCCAAAGAAATATACACACTGAGCAAATGGCAACACCATTGCCTACCGCTGGCTGCCTGTGGGGTGTATCTTCTGTTATTCCTACAAGCATGCAGATGTAGTTATATTTAGACTTTGGATTCTAGGAGACATGTCATGGCTACCTCCACCCTCCTCCCATGTCATGGCTACCTCCACCCTCCTGTCTTACTCCCATGCAAAGCATGGCCAAACCTTGAGGGACAGAGAGGGTGGGTTGAGCATGTGTGTTTCACGTTAGCACGTACAGGATACATACTGATATTTCTGCACCTGTAATAGCACTTTGTGTCCTGGGAGAAGAGTGGCAGAGGGCAAGACAATCTTGCATTGTCCTGAGTGAAGCAGAAGAAGGGAGAAGAAAGGTGTTGTGCAGCACAGTGCTAAAGAGACTGCAGGTGTGAAACCAGCAGTGTGCATCCAGCGCAAATCGCTGCGGGGTGGGCAAATATCTGGTTCACCCCACCTTGTGAAATGGTGAACAGGCGGAAAAAGGGGGCATGGTATGAGCAGAGAGCGAATGTTACAACTTCTTTTAATCAGATTCCAGACCCCAACCTCAAGTGCACAATTGCCATTTTGTTAATTAACAGTTAACTCCTCCAGTCTCAGGCACCACTGGGAACATGCCTTAAATTGGCGATGTTGATGAATAGGATAGAGAACAGACCTAACACTTGTTTAGGGGCATATTTCTTTTCCTTCTGCTAATGCTCATCTTCCTCTCCATTTAGCCAGAGAAAAGATTTAGCTCCTGGGGTGAGTGACAAACTACCTTCACTCCTGCTTTTGCTCCACGTGGAATGATGCAGGTCAGGCCCCAAAAGGGAGATGTGAAGCCATGATTGTTCCTGGGAGAGGGAGGAGCAGTGATTCTCGTTTCCATACGTTCCCTTGATTGATTAGCTTACATAGCTATATATTGCTACTGTATAGTGTAGGACTTATAATTTGCGACTTTAAGTAGGGCTAGATTGTGCCTTAGACAATGTGCTCATGGAGGTGAATAAGGAGGAGTAAGAACTCCCATTTATGCCCCTCTATGGGCTTCTCAGACCTGGGGTCCAGATGCACAGGACCAGTGGGTGCTGTATGTCAGCTATTGCCCTCCCAAAACAGGTGGGCAGGGAGTAGGTGGAGAGTAGCCAGAGCCCTGGCTCTGCCCCATAACACACCAACCATGTAGCTGAATCCCTAACACACAGCTGAGGATATTATAATCTGCTGCCAGTACAGATCAGCAGCAAATCAATACTCCTCCAGAACAAGGGGGAAGCAAGGAGGGAATTGTGCCTCAGGAAAGTGTCTCTGGGTCACAACGTACTACTGGGCTACCCCTTGGGACATGTCACATACCGTGGCACATTAGATACTGGGCCAATGGGGCCCGTGCCCGGGGCCCTAGCCAACTAGGGGCCCCCTGAAAAATGGGCACTCCTGTGCCCCAACCCACTTGCCTCACTCCCCAGCAGAAGCGCTAGGCGAGCGGAGTGGGGCAAGCCCCCATGCCCCTACCTGGTCCCCAGAAAGAGTGGTGGGAGGGAGGGCTGGGGGGGGGGACTGCAGGCAAAAGGAGTGCGGAGGGGCCCCCATTTGCTCTGGTCCAGGGCCCCACAAAACAGTAATCCGCCTCTGATCACACATGCATCAGCCCTGGCTCACACACAGTCAAGCCTTAAGGCATAATCTAGGAGTATTTTATTTTGGTTATTTAAAAACCTGTAATAAAGATATGGTTTAAACCTCTCACTTCACAGCTCTCTATCTCAGGCAGGCTTCTGCTAATTTGATCTGTCTTTCTATTCTTTACACTCTAAACGTTGTTCACAGGTTAAACATACCAATTTTGACTCAAGGAACTCCATTCCTTTGGCAACTTGATATGAGAAGCAGAGAAGATCTTCAAAGGTGAGCATATTGAAGTCCTCCTCTTCATACACTGGATACACCCTTCCATTGATATATTTAATTTCTTCTGTAAAACATAAGCAGACCTTGGGCTTGTGACTACCTGGGGACACTCGGGAAAGTGAAGATGAATTACCTGAAAGTGTGAAGCTAAAGTGCAGGAGTTCAAATGCAGTAAACCTCTGGGTGGACACATTCATTCAGAAGTAAAGTAAAGTAAAGCAAAGTTTCTGTAGCTTAATCCCCTTCTCCATTTATCTCAATAAATCATTACAATTGGCTTGTCTGATACAGTATCAAGAAGCATAATCAGTGCATTGTGCACTTATTCTTCTCACACAGATAAGGGGAAAGAGTCAAGAGTAGATGTCTTCAAAGTCCAGTACCACTTTTATTGTTATTATTTCTATTACTGCTAATAAATACATAAAATAATTGTAAGCAAAATCCTGAGATCCTTACTAAACATTGGCTTAGTCCTTATACTAGCAAATTCCTATTGACTTCGATAAGAGCAGATCAAGAGCTAAGGCTTCAGTCAAAACTATAACTAAACTAATGCACGTAAAATACAATTTGTGACTTTACTTTTATTTTTACTGGCAAAATTATGAGATCCTCTCTCTTTCTCTCTCTCATGCACATATGCACACACACACTTACACTTACAGAGGTGATACTGGTTTGATAGATGTGCAGCTTATGTGATAAAATGCATTTTTCTTACATCTATAACCATCTTACCCGTTCTCTGCCAACAAGTCCATCTCTGCTGGAACTATAAGCCTTGTCTATAGGAGAAGGCTGCACTCGATTAAATTAAATAATTTTTTAAACCAATTTAGTTAAGCCAGTGCAATACCCTGGGTGGACTCTCTTCATTTGGTTAAAGTGTGGCTTACTTCTGATTAGTTTAAACTGATTCCTAATCAATTTAAAAATAAACTCAAATAAGAGTGGCAACCCAGTCTTTTGCAGCAGTTTATGTAATTTTCCTGCAGAAAAGGACCTGGGGATTACAGTGGATGAGAAGCTGGATATGAGTCAGCAGTGTGCCCTTGTTGCCAAGAAGGCCAATGGCATATTGGGTTGTATTAGTAGGAGCATTGCCAGCAGATCAAGGGAAGTGATTATTCTCCTCTATTTGGCACTGGTGAGGCCACACCTGGAGTATTGCGTCCAGTTTTGGTCCCCCCACTACAGAAGGATTGTGGACAAATTGGAGAGAGTCCAGCAGAGGGCAACGAAAATGATTAGGGGGCTGGGGCACATGACTTATGAGGAGAGGCTAAGGGAACTGCGGTTATTTAGTCTGCAGAAGAGAAGAGTGAGGGGGGATTTGATAGTTGCCTTCAACTACCCAAAGGGGGGTTCCAAAGAGGATGGATCTAGACTGTTCTCAGTGGTAGCAGATGACAGAACAAGGAGCAATGGTCTCAAGTTGCAGTGCAGGAGGTCTAGGTTGGATATTAGGAAACACTATTTCACTAGGAGGGTGGTGAAGCACTGGAATGGGTTACCTGGGGAGGTGGTGGAATCTCCTTCCTTAGAAGTTTCTAAGGCCCAGCTTGACAAAACCCTGGCTGGGATGATTTAGTTAGTGTTGGTCCTGCTTCGAGCAGGGGATTGGACCAGATGACCTCCTGAGGTTTCTTCCAACCTTGATATTCTATGATTCTAAGTCAGTTTTCACACCTTTAGTTAAACCCATGCAACTTTCTCACATTCATGAGGCCAAATTCCAATATTCCAAATCTCTGAAACAGGCCTTTAAAAAAATTAATCTGCCATAAAAATGTTTCCGTCTTTCCAACCATGTATGGAATTGCTGTTCCCACTCCAAAAAAAAAAAAATCTGTCCCTACTTTTTTACTATAATCTAGATCTATTGATTTCTATAGATATTTCTATTTATATACACATCTCTAATACAAAGAAAGCAATTTTGTTTTTTTACAATTGTTACTCAGAAGAAAATGCTTAATTTCTCACCTTCCTCTGAATATAATGTAATCCTGTTTGATCCAGAGGTCAAATCTGAGTCTTGCCTTAGTTGCATTCCTCCAAAGTCATCCATTCTACACAATGAAATATATGATCCATTTTTTAATGTAGTCCCCTGTCTGGAGTAGGGGGCATATTTTAAAAAGTTGCATACTTCAAATAAAATAATAATCTAAATGTGAACTGCTTTGTAATGAAAAGGGCATCAGTTACTGCCATTACAACCTTTGGCACTGAATTATTACTTATTATACATCTAGCATGACCCTTTAAAATGCCAAAATCCACAGAAGGGGTTTCATGATGCTTGCAGTGTAATCAGAAGAACTGCAGCAAAAATAGGACCATTTTTTAGCCAATTCCCAGTGGGTTTCTTCCTGCAGAGAACCAAAGATTGAGTGTGATGAGCCTAGAACTCACTGGTGTCCTTTGTTCAAGGACACTCCTCAATTCACTCCTTAAGCGAGATTTGTTTTGTTTACATACTGGCCCCCATCCATAGCTTTTCAAAGGAATTACGCCAGTTTACAGCAGTTGAGGATCAGGCTCAACATTTTGCTTTGCAAAGTGGTCCTGGACACATGCTTGCAGGGTGTTGTATCAGTGCAAGCACTTAACTGATAATAGGTTACTTATAGTTCAAACTGTTACTGAACATTTTACCTGGAGTTTTGATCCAAGTGGAAATTGTGGTAAAAGCTGAAATTGTGCTGTTTGAAGATATCTGTCCACGTCCGGTGAAATATTTCTCTTTTGTTCCTTAAGTAGTTCAGCAGGTCACCATAGCAACAGTATTCAAAAATCAAGTAAACTGGTCCTGAGATAGTTTATAGAATGAATATCTATTACTGTCCAGGCACTGGATGTTCTGAAGCAATCTTTCTGGGAGGAAGGAGCATCTCTATATCCCTGATGAAGCCCTAAGGAACCACATTTTGTCCCAATGTATGGTCTATATTAAATGCCTGAACCGTATACAGTTTCCATATAAATAATGGATACTGATGGATACGAGGCAAACATCTCAGAAAATTTGCCTGGCTGACATTGCCAGATGTGTATCATCAAAGGTGGATTGGGGATCACTAAAGGGGAACAAAGATCCCTCCCAAAAATGTTATCAGAAGAGCACTAGCACTAGTGACTAAAGGACAGATTTTTAAAGGTATTTTAGGCACCTTGTGGGATTTTCAAAGGCACGTGAGCAGCTAACACCCATTGAAATCAATGAGTTTTAGGCACCTCAGTTTTAGGCATCAATGAGTTTTAGGCATCTTTAAAAATCTGTCCCTTAGTGTACAGGACTGGAAGGTGCCATCCATGAAGCTTATCATCCACACAAGGTGGAGTAGGCACAAAAGATGAAGTAGAGTCCAACTGTTTTTGGGAAATGACATAATGGCTTTTGGAGGGATGGCAAAGAACCTGGTTTTCCCCTAAAGCCCAGACCCCTTCCTCTGAGAGTTTGAGAGACTTCCTGGGACTTTGGACATATACACTTCTCCCTCAAACTGCCTGCTGGAGAGAAAAGAGAAAAATCTGCAGCTTTTCATATTACTTTACCCACACGTTTGGGGCCCTGCTTAACAGTATTTTTTGTTATGGCAAACTGAGTTACTGTTGTTTGATTTAAGCCGCTTTCATTCACAGTATTTTATTATTTTGTCCGTACACTCTAGTATTCAACTCTGTTCTAAGACAATCTAGAATGAAGGTGCTGACATATGTGGGGTATACTCATTGGTGGGGCATTTAGAGTCTATTTACACAGCACTTGGGAGCAAGCCTCTTGACCTGGCTTGACAGACTTGGGCTAGCAGGGCTTGCTCTAAAAATAGCTGTGCAGACAGCGCTTTGAAGTTGCAGCTCAGGCTGGATTCAGGCTCTGAATCCCCCCTATCCTCCGAGACTCAGTCTCAAAGCTAGTCACAATGATCTATTTAACTGCCCTCCTTTTCTTTTCATGACAGAATTATTGTTCCTATGATCTGGGGAAATTAAATTTCATTGTTATTATTATTTCTGCCTTAAAATACCACCCATGGCTCAAATCTTTCCTGTTTTTCAGTGTGATGGATGTAACAAATCAATTACAAATACAAACACCAGGTAGAATCTTGGCCCTGCTCACACTATATAGCTTCCTTATCCTCTCTGTGTTCACTAGTATGACTACATTATTTAAATTGTAAGCTATCTGGGGGCAGGGATCATCTTTTGATTCTGTGTTTGTACAACAGCTAGCACAATGGGATCCTAGTCTCTGACTGGAACTCCTGGGTACCACCACAATACAAACAATCAAGAACAACAGTAATCCACAATCTTTGCCCTCTTATTTTTTCCATCCTCACTCTTTTCTTCTGTTCACTCCCCTCTTTACTTTTTCTTTCTCTTCCCTTCTCTGCTTTATTCACTCCTCATCCTTCATTCCACTCTCTTATTTTCATTTCATTTTTTTACCCCTTTCCACTTTCTTTCCTTTCCTGTCAATCAATCAGGCTACCCAGTCTTCTTTGCCTCTTAGCGTTGGTCTTCAAACAGTTTTTGTACCAATGTAACTATTTTGGTGATTTTCTACTGCAAAAAATAAATAGGTACAACCCGCAGTGTGGACATAGTTATATTGATTTAAAGGTGCCTTATGCCATATTTGCTTATTCCCCTTTCCTCACAGGAATTAACTGTTCCAGTATAAACACATTGATCCCAGTATAACTGCATCCAGAGGGGGTGGGCTGTGCTATTTTAATTATACCAACTGTACCAGTATAGTTAAAGTAGTACAATTTTTGTGTGTAGACAAGCCCTTAGATTCTCTTTCGTTTTACCCTCACTTTATTTTCTACATCTAGGCCACTGCATAGTACAACGCTGGAAAAAACAAACCAATCATGGGATTTGGGATTTATCAGTGTTCACAGATGCTTCATATTGCTGCTAATGGCCGATTTTTGAGGTATTCACATTCCATTCAGAAGTCTTCTTTACATTGATTTAGGTTACTATATTTCAATGTGGTGTTTATTACCTGACATGGTGCAAGCCCCTAATAGATTCACAATGTTTTCATGGCTTCCAATATGAGTCATCATTTTGAGCTCTGACATTAGAGCATCTTCTTCAGAAGGGTCAGATTTTTCTGTAAATACAACAGTAACACAAACTTAGAAAAATATTTACAGGCTAGACTTTGAAACCTAAAAAGTTTAGGTTCTGTGCGGCATAGAAAGCTTTCCTTTTACATTAATCCCATTGATATAAAGCTGTGATTGTGTAGAAAATTATTCTAAAGAGTAATACTTTAAGATAAATAGATATTCTATCTGCTATCTATCACAGCTGGAACTCTCTCCCTCTCTCTCTCTCTCTGTGTGTTTGTGCTCTAGCTACAAGCTTTGTGAGATGATTTTGTGGTCTTGAAAAACAGATATTATGAAAGTGATAAAATAAAGAATGGTTGGCAGGTTCTGAGAAGTAGCCAGAATTTGCTTTAAATATGAGACAGGGAGACAGTTATAGAACCAAATTCCTTTCTAAGTTTATATTGCTATAACATTGAAACATGTTAAGTAGGGGTACTTTGGATTTAAGCAGTTGTAACTGTGAGCAGAATTTGGCCCATAATTTTTCCATATTGTCTCTCCTGATTCAAAACTGGATCATGCAATTTCGAGGAAACCATAGTTTACAACTTAAACTGATACGGAATTGTCTCAGTTACAATATAGAGAAGCAGTACAACTACTGACTCATAACTTATTTCTCATTTATGCAAGTCCCTGCACTTGGATTGGGTGAGGGAGTCTATGTCTATGATTTCTCATCCACCATAAAGTGTACAAATAATTGTATTCCAATTCCAATAATTGTTAGCCAATTAGTGTACAATCATTTCAATAATGACTTTATGCCTGTTTTTCAATAAATGTAGAATCATTATGCAAACTCACCTCATCTAACTCTAGGTAATAAATACAATTTAATTTATTAATTTAATTACTCTTAGTTGGAGAGAGAGGAACTAATAACTCCTTATTATGCAAGAGAAGGGGAGGTATTGGATGGGTAAGAAACTGAGGCAGTCATGTCTGTTTTGAAGGCAGTAGTCCATGGAGATGAGGGACCCCTCATAGTAGCCAATCAGAGAGTAAGGGTAATAAAATGGAAAGTATATGTCAGTGTAATAACAAAATGAAGGTGTTTTCTGTTCACTCAGTAAAAATGGTACCCTGTGTTAATAAACATCTCCTTTGCATCAGAGTTCATTTAGCCCAAAATAATGTTCCATTACCTCATGAACAGGAAGCATTCTCTCTATATCAATCAAATATAGAAAGAACTTTAAAAAAGTTACTAAAGCTAAAACTTTGCCCTACCACAGCATGAAGGGGGATGAATTGCATGGCAGAGCTGGTTTCTCCAGTGGGAGAGCCCTCCTAGAATTCAAAGGTGGGAAACGCTCTCAGGACTGGCCTTGTGGGAAGCCCTCTCAGGGCTGACACTACATGACCGTTAAGCCCTGCCTTCTCTTCTGGATGGAGTCCATGTTTCCACTTCTGAATGCCATATATAGCAGTTGGGGTACTGGGTGACCATATCACAGGAGGCAGGACCTCACCACATCCCATTGGTTTGATGGGGGCAAGTTCTTTCCAGCTGTGGAACAGCTGAGAAACTAAATGGCCTGCAGAGCAGGGAAGACAAGACTCAGCTGGGTAATGCGGACTAAGACAGCATCTGTGAGTAGCAGGTCCAAAACAGAGATGTTAACTAAGCTCCCTCCAAATCCCCAAGTCACCAGAGCTGGCCAGCTGCACTGGGAAGAGAAGGATGTATCCTATGAAAGGATGCTGCAGCAGGTATGCAACCTTTGCCATGTGGGAGGCCCAAGAGTCCTTCCCTTGAGGGTGAATGCCTCCCAGTGCCCCCTTGGAGTGGCAGAGTTCTACCCTTTCCTATACTAGTGGTTGTGCCTTAGAGACACACTCTAGAACTTAGTTAATACATGGAATAAACTCCAAAATGCAGCAATAAGAATATGCAAAAGGAATAATTTTTAGAGCTAAGTAAGTATTGAAGTATAAAAGGATTTAAGGGAATTGATTTCGAAGGGCTTCTGGCGCTGTTTCTACCTTAAAACACAAACAATAAATCACTGCTTGTGAGAGTAGTATCTCTCCTTTGATTTACTGTACCTTTTAGCATTTTGACTGCAACTTGGACTGAAACTCCAGTTTTACTAATTCCATAAGCTGTAGCATTCACCACTTTTCCAAAGGCACCAGAGCCAAGTGCCTGCCCTACAAGACAAAATTAGTTAAGGTGATTTCTAGTTTAGTGCAATGCAAACTAATACGGTGACTTCATGGTTTACATAGCAGATTGCTCACCAAATTCCAGATTTTCCCTTGGAAACTCCCATTTGAGATCATATTCAAATTCACTGAAATCAATGTAGATGTACTCATTATCTGAAGGACCAATTATCTGTATCATTTGCATTTGGCTTTCATATCTAAATTGCTTCAGAAATGGAAAAATTGTATTAGTCCAACAGAGAAATAGATTTCCAAGAGAGGGGAGTGGAGAGCATTCATTTAAGTTTTTTGCTTTTACCTTTTTGTATTTATGAAAAATAAATATAAGCAAGACAGCTATAAATGGAAGGCAAAATCCAGTAGTTGCATAGAATGAAACATTATCTTGCAGGGAAAAAACAGCTCCTGTAATTTAAAAAGATACATGTTACTAAACAATGGATCAGAACTGGAATGTAATGTCAAGTTACAAGGAACAGAGTAAAATCTGTTGTGTGTGTATTATCTCCACTATTTTCCATTCCCTTTTGGTCTGAGTCTGAGAATTGCCAATGGGAATTATGGGTGGTCAACATCTCTCAGGGAGCCAGATCATGCCCTTCAAACCTCAGTACATGAGTAAGATCCTCTGTATGTGGATCGACCAACTCCTGTATGAAGGAGGGTTCAGTTGCCTCTGCAATAGAGGTGATCCAAGGTGCAAAGATTTCTGCAGAGGGAGGGGCAGGGTCTGGGTGGCCCAGAACTGGGTGAGTGTGGAGCTGGGAGAATACACATTCTTCCCCCTTTACACCACACAGCTTATCATGTCTGTGACGGGAAGACACTTTTAATGAGGTCCCAGGGACAACTGCCGCCTGGGGAGTCCCTGGTAGCGTAGCTAGGCTGCCAGGTAGCAAAGAAAATGCTGGGGACTAGGAGCCAGAGTGAAGGCAAAAGATCTCCACAGAGATGCACCTGATCTGCTCTGGATCCCTGGTCGATACCATGATCCATTCCACATGGGACACACTGACAGCCCACAGTGGAATGAACCGGGAGGAACCCCGAAGAGGATAGTCATAAATATTTCTTCCCCTGAGCCTCCTCTTGTTGATTCTACGGCAGGAAGGGGTGTTTAACGGAAGTACCCCCATTGACTTGAACTGTTTTTGGGTGAGGGCCTCAACTGGCACTGTAAATGAGTTGTATTCATAACAAAACAAGATGGGCAATACTTATAAACTGGATAAGTCTGAAACTTATTTTCATTCAAAAAGTGAATGTTATATGACTCTATAACCCCTTTGGCATCATTGTTCACCCAGATGCCATCATGGCATGTTGCCCAGATGCCTGTGAATCTAAAGACAAGCAGCCAAACAAATAAGAAGTCATTCCAAGGTTAACTGCATAACTCCTGCCTCAATGCAGATATAATAGAGCTACCAGTTAATTGAGGACCAATTAACCAAACCTGCTTAGAGTATTGCTCTGCTATTGCCCAGTTAACAACATAATGCCAAAATTACCAGGTCTAAGTTTTTCATCATACAGATAAATACATCCTTGCCCATTTAGAAAATTAACACCAGCATACAGTGTGTGCCACCCAGACAGTATACTCCAGTGTAAACTAGTTATGTTTGACACATGCTTACATAAATTCATTGTTCATTAAATTCTAAATATTAGACATTAGAAGACTGGATTCATAATTCTTAAATGTATTCTACACATGTTCTCATAGACAGTCCAGCCTATGTACACCACTAATCAGTGCAGATGTTATCACTACCAGGCTGGGTGTCACAAAGACTAATTAAAATGACTCAATAACTAATGGTATTAAAATCAGAATACCCTGCCTTTTCCTTGTTATATTTTTATGGTTTTAAGACACTCAAGGTGAAAGAATGTGACCTTCTCTCACAAAAGCAGGCTTACTCTGCTACCTTCTATTCTTTCTTCTCTGTCTACTTCCTTTTTTACTATAGCTGCAAAATGTCTACTGAAGGTCAAAACTGAGCAACTTTAATATCCTTTATGACACTATGTAGCCTGTATGTGAAATGGTACCAGGTAATATCTATCACTCATGGTCAATACATTTACTGAATTAAGACAATATCTTGTCTCTTCAAGACAAAGGAAATCTTTATGTTCCAACTGAATAAATTAAATATTTGCCCTCTTCCTAAATAACACTGCATGTTATTTTCTGTAGCTCAGATATTTTTCCTTATGTAATACCTATGGGCTGTAAATTTTTAGTCTCAGAGAAGACATCTGAACAGAACATGACCTGATAGCCACATTGCTTCTTCTCTGCAATCATACATAAAAGGAGGATCTCATATATTTCCATAAGCAAAAGGGGCTGCACATCAATTTGTAACTTAATTTCCAGGTATAGCTTACTCATAGGAATAAAAAGCAGGCCTCTAGATTCATGGGGTATGATTCTGCAGCTGACTTTAATGGAGGAGTAGTCTGCTTTGGGACTGCTAGATTTGATCCCAAACGTCATATTACTGAACTTAAGAAAAAGATCATGCCAGAAGAGACACAAATTTTACCCACAATTCCACTCACAGCCTGTGTGGAATCCTATATTTTATTTGCAAAGAATGTTCAAATATGTACCAAAAATACAGATGATGACATAGTTTTCTCTTTGTAGTCTTTAATTAACTTGAGATGGCTGCACTGTCTCAGTAGCGGTACAGTACCTTGTTGGTTAATGTCTGTCTTTGCACAGGATGAGCCAACAGAATTGTTTGCACAGCACTCAACAGAAAAGCCTATCACTGTGTCCTGTATAACTAAAATGCTGCTGGAATGCCAGGACCTGAAGGTTTCCCTCTCATGTGTGTCATTCGAAATCCCTTCTGTGATTTCTTCTGTACAACTAAAAAGAAATGAGGTCCAGTTATGATTGTTACAACTTGCACAGGGTTTTGGGGAGGCCAAATCATGAGAGGTGGCTGATGTTTGTGCTAGAGAGGAGAGTATTGCTCGGCTTGATTTTCACTATATTATTATACATGATGATATATACATCTACATACATTATACATGTATACATTAGATAGATAGATAGATAGATAGATAGATAGATAGATAAAGTTCAAAGCACACTGCAAAGAGTTACAAAGTGATCTCACTAAACTGGGTGATTTGGCAACAAAATGGCTGATGAAATTCAATGTCAATCAATGCAAAGTAATGCACCTTGGAAAACATAATCCCAAGTGTACATATAAAATGATGGGTCTAAATTAGCGGTTACAACTCAAGAAACAGATCTTGGAGTCGTTGTGGATAGTTCTCTGAAAACATCCACTCAGTGTGCAGCTGCAGTCAAAAAAGCGAACAGAATGTTGGGAATCATAAGGAAAGGTATTGCTAATAAGACAGAAAATATCATATTGCTGCTATATAAATCCATGGTACACCTTGAATACTGGGTGCAGATCTGGTCGTCCCATTCCAAAAAGATATATTGGAATTGGAAAAGGTACAAAAAGGGCAACAAAAATGATTGGGGTATTGAACAACTTCCATATGAGGAGAGATTAATAAGAGTGTAGGAGTACATACACAACTTTCTTCCTGTGTATCTACCAATCACTTTAACATCTGAAAGTTAGTAATTCTTGAATAGGCAGAGGGATAGTCAGATCACAAAACAAAATTTATAATGGGACTTTGATGTATTCCCTGGCAAATTCACTGGTCCTGATACTTTGATTCATTAGGATCACTAAATGTACCAAGGGAAGCTTATATGGAATCCAGTATTCATACTGGGACAATGTGCAATTAAATTAATGTCTAACTATTGCTATAGACACATCTGTGTTTATTTCAATATAAAGAGCTTCAGATACACATGCTTATGGGCCTGATGTTGCTTCTATTAAAGTCAAGGCAAAACTCTAATTTAGTCTGATTCATCCCTATACTAGACTATTATATTACATGTACCCAGTGGTGAGCTGGAGCCGGTACACACCGGTTCGCTGGAACCGGTTGTTAAATTTAGAAGCCCTTTTAGAACTGGTTGTTCTGCGAGGGACAACTGGTTCTAAAAGGGCTTCTAAGTTTAACAACTGGCCAAAAGTGGCGCCTTAGGTGCCGACTCCATGGGTACTCCAGGGCTGGAGCACTCAAGGGAAAAATTTGGTGGGTGTAGAGCACCCACCTGCAGCTCCCCGCCCCACCCCTGGCCCCAGCTTACCTCTGCTCCACCTCTGCCTCCTCCCCTGAACGCGCCGCCCCACTCTGCTTCTCCGCCCCCCCCAGGCTTCCCGCGAATTGGCTGTTTGCGCGGGAAGCCAGGGCGGGCTGAGAAGCTGGCGGCGGCTTCACACTCGGGCCTAGGGAGGCGGAGGCAGAGTGGAGGTGAGCTGGGGCAGGGGGGCGTGAGGAGGGCCGCCCGCGCGGCAGCAGGTAACCTGGGTGGGGGGGTGCAGGGGAACCGCTCCCCGCCCCAGCTCACCTCCGCCACCAGCTGATTCGCAGGAAGCCGGGGGAGGGGCAGAGAAGCAGAGCGGGGTGGTGCGTTCAGGGGAGGAGGTGGAGCGGAGGTGAGCTGGGGCCAGGCGCGGGGCAGGGAGCTGCCGGTGGGGGCTCTGCACCCACCAAATTCTCCCCGTGAGGGCTCCAGCTCTGGAGCACCCACAGAGTCGGCGCCTAAGGCACCACTTTTGATGTGATCAGTGGGGGGGGAGCGGCCACTCCCCCTGCTCCCCCCTTAGCTACGCTCCCCTGCCCCTAGGAGCCAGAGGGACCTGTCAGATGCTTCCTGGGAGCTGCCCCAGGTAAGCACCGCTGGGACTCTCCACCTCGCCCTCTGGCAGGTCCCTCTGGCTCTTAGGGGTGGGGTGGGCACCCACTACAGTGGCTCACGAGACCCTCCCGCCTGGTTCTGGGGGCAGTCAGGGGACAGAGGGGTGGATGGGGCATGGGTCCTGGGGGGGAGCGTCAAGGAACACGGGGGGTTGGATGAGGCAGGAGTCCCAGGGGGGCGGGGGGTGGGTCACGACCCCCTCGTGGGGTGAGGAGGGAACTGATTGTTAAGATTTTGGTAGCTCATCACTGCATGTACCTCAAAGTTCATCTTACAGTATCCTAGTCACTGGCTAGTCTTTATTTAGCCAAAGAAACATCACAGATAAGATAATAGAAATTTTTAAAAAGGGCAGAAAGTGTCTTTATTTACTTAGAAGAATCGGATCCTAGACATTTCCTCCAGGTCCAAGATGGTGCAGGGTAACTATTACAGAAGCAAGAAATATCTTTTGATGTTGACAGTATTGTTACTTCAGGTCTCCCTGTAACAAACATAGCACAATATTTTAGTCAAGGAACACAGTTATGTCTATAGGGTTACACCCAGGGGGGCTGGAACAATTTGTATAGTGGGGCTGCTGAGAGCCACCGAACCAAACTCTAAACCCTGTATATAATGGAAACCACTTCAAGCCAGGGAGTGTAGCAACACCCCCAACACTCCTAGTTCCAACACCTATGGTTACACCACACCCAAAATGATTAAAATCTACTTCCGTATTTATAAAGCATCCCATCACCAGGGGCCATGTTTATTTCCACAGCACCCCTGTGCGGTAGGTGAATACTGTTATTTCCTTTGTATGTATAATGGAATGGAGACAGAGGTGTGAAGTAATATAGAAAGTTACTATAGAAAATTCTTTCCTGGGTATCTGGCTGGTGAATCTTGCCCATATGCTCAGGGTTTAGCTGATCGCCATATTTTGGGCTGGGAAGGAATTTTCCTCCAGGGCAGATTGGAGAGGCCCTAGAGGTTTTTCGCCTTCCTCTGTAGCATGGGGCATGGTTGACTTGAGGGAGGCTTCTCTGCTCCTTGAAGTCTTTGAACCATGATTTAAGGACTTCAATAGCTCAGACATGGGTGAGGTTTTTCATAGGAGTGGGTGGATGAGATTCTGTGGCCTGAGCTGTGCAGGAGGTCGGACTAGATGATCAGAATGGTCCCTTCTGACCTTAGTATCTATGAATCTATGAATTGACCCAAGGTCTCCCAGTGAATCAGTGGTAGAGCCAGGATTAAAACTCAGAACTTCCTGACTGCCAACCCCAACACGATCATTCCTCCAAACCATGCTACACATGAAAAGGCAAATTCTGATTGCCTGACTCCCAGTGAAGAGCATTTCTTTTGTTGACAGTTAATGTAAAGCAATGACATGACATTACTAACACGTAGCAAAGCTGAGATGACTGAGAATGTTCAGCAAAAAATACTGGATGCAACACATAACTCATGATAGTGCAGCACTGACAGGTACTAAATGTTCATGGGTTTGTGATGGTCAGCGCTTGTTGGAAGTGTCACGGGATAAGTCCCTTCTTAATGCAGAGGGGGGCAGGGTAGGGGAGCCCAGGCCCTCTCACTCCACTGGGATCTGGCACTCAAGAACACCTTAACGCTACCCTCCTTGGGCCACTTCTTACCCCTGACTCTACTGGCCAAGTTTTGCAGTCTGTAGCAAATAGGTATTGGAAAAATGGTACTAACTGCCCCCCTGTCTGTCTGGGTGCAACCAGTAGACACCCCTTTTTTAAGAATGGCTTTTGCAGCATCCCATCTCAGGAGCTCCCTGCCTTGTTAGTCCCCTTCTAAGCTTTCTGACTTTCTTTTAAGCTCCACCTCCATCTGGAGCATGCTCTGCAGGTGAGGCTGGGCAGGGGTCATCTGGACCCAGAGTTGCTCTTTAACATCTTTAGTTCTAGGGCCGGCTTATATACCCCATCACAGAGTTTTGGGATGAATTTCATGAACTCGTGAATTGCATAAAGCAGCCACAAGCAGGGCATCTAACAGCCAAGGCTGGCATTAAGGACTATTCTCACCCCCGTAGTCCAAACTGCGAGGCAACGTCGACATATCAGAAGCACATGATAGCAGCTGCTACGTGACGAGTGTGAAAAAATTCTGACAAGAATTTATGTTATTTTCCCTCTCCCCTTTTTTAAACCTTTCCCATTTTGATTACATCTATCATTGCTGTAATATTTTCAGGACAGGTAGCGAGTTTTCAGTATTTCACTGGGACTCAAACTATCTGAGGATAGGTCTACACTGCAATCGGAGGTGTGCATGCAGCTCAAGTAGGCCTACCCATGCTAGCTTTGATCTAGCTAGCCTGACTAAAAATAGTAGTGAAGAGCTGGAGTCCATGTCACTTTGTCTTCATTGTTCTTTTTTAGCCATGCTGGCTAGCACAGGTATGCCCACCTGAGCTGTATTTACGCCTCCAATTGCAATGTAGATGTACCCTTACTGTAATCCAAAATCTGCAATATGCAAGTCAAAAAAAAATCTCCCAAATTTTCCCAAAGGTGCTAGAAAGAAAAACAGGCTTGTTTATGAAATGCACAAATAAAAACATAGTTACATGGGAGACATTAGGAAACAGAAGACATTAGCAAGCAGTCTTACTATTGGTTAAATCTCAAAATTCCCACTTATCCAACCTTTTTTCCGATTAAAAAGTTTGCTTTTTTGTATTGTCTAATGTATTTGACATCTAGTTATAGTTCACTCTTATTATCTGAAAAATTCCTGATCTACAAGGTGATAAATTGTAACTTTTTAAAAAATTTTTTTTAGTAGAATGAAAGAGGAGTGGGAAAGAAACAACATATTGGGTGAATTCCTGGCCCCATTGAAGATAATGGCAAAAATTTGATTGATTGATTGATTCCAAAGGGGTCAGGATTTCTCACCCATAGATTTAATCAAACCTGTGCATTTTTTACTCACGTTTCACATACAACATCATTGTTTTATTCACATATGTATCATCATTTTCCGCGTAGAATACATATTCCCCAGACTGATACTTATGATCACAGAACCTTGAAGAAATGCTGTTGAGAAAAGGGGGTAAAATGCTCTAAGCACATTTACAGATTACATGTAGTCAAGATTCAAATATTTTTTTAAAAATCAAGTTGTTAACAAAGAATCCAAAATAAAAATTTTCTGAATAAAGAAATGTAAAACCAGTCTCCAGACAATTATATTCTCTATGTGCTGTAATGAAAGGAAATGGGAGTGATTCCCAAATCTGTTCATTTGATTGTTTTATTTTTGTCTGGCTTGTTGTCAGATTTGAGAGGGAACTTTTGCTGGTTCATCAGTGTTAGAAGAGTACTTAAGGGAGATTCTCCTTGCATATAATTACTGGAGCTCTAGGGCAGTGGTTCTCAACCAGGGGTCTGGGGCCCCCTGGGGGGCCGCGAGCAGGTTTCAGGGGATCTACCAAGCAGGGCCAGTATTAGCCTTGCTTGGCCCCAGGGCAGAAAGCTGAAGTCTCACTGCATGGGGGTGAAGCCCAGGGCCCTGGGCCCCGCCACCTGAGGCTGAAGCAGAAGCCTGAGCGACTTAGCTTCATGGTGCTCCCTGTGGCATGGGGCCCTGGGCAACTGCCCTGCTTGCTACCCTTTAAGGCCAGCCTTGGCTTTTAGATGCAGAAAATCAGTTATTGTGGCACAGGTGGGCCATGTAGTTTTTATAGCATGTTTGGGAAGCCTCAGAAAGGAAAAGGCGGAGAACCCCTGCTTTAGGGTACAGATATCCTGACTTAAGGGAATAAGGTTTGTAGGCTACAAGAGTTTCAATCAGTGAATAGGGGTAAAGAGGGCAGGCATATGAGGAAAATCTGTAATAGTCAGAAGAGAAGAAACAGCCAGAATCAGCAGGTAGGTGTACAGGAGAAAGAGACAGTCAGCCCTGAAAAAGAAACCTAGAGGGGGGAAAAAACTAAGTAGCTTTTATTAGACAAGACACATAACACAGAGTTATAAAGCCAGCCCATCCATATGTGGCTCTAAAGCAAGAAAATTCACACTAAAGAGAAGTGTCATTTTGCCTGCTGACTGAGACCAAGATTTCCAGTAGTGATTATTGATTTTGAATGCCTCAGTTGTAGAGTGCTCAACTGGGACACCTTCAAGACATTATAGGTGGTAGAAAGAAAAACAGATTTGTTTATGAAATGTCTAGGTGCTCAGCACTTTCTAAAAATCAAGCCTTCTTTAGAGCGTCTCCAGTTGGGCACCCAAACATCGATGCATCAAGTATCACTAGTCATGGGAAAGAAATAAGAAGAGCCTTTTAAGAGTAATTTCTTTGGTGTCTGCATGTAAGTACAAGGAAAGGTGAGAGAATGAGATGTACATGAGAGCATTTGCCTTCATGGAATTGATTCACCCATACTAAGGAAGTGAAAAGCAGCAGTGTGCTAAGCACAGATATATGGTTTGTTTTATAAAGAGAGAACAGAAATGGAAAGTCTGAAAGAACCTGTTGTTGCTCTTAGCACTTAGAGGAACTAACGATGGTGCCAAATTTTTTATAGCTTGAAATTAAATGTTAAGGAGCAGAGTTCATAGTACAAATTTACTATAAAATGCAATAAGGAGGAACAACTTGAAAAGGAAATAACAGAAATCAAAAAAGGAAATAAACTCAATAAAAAGGATATGAAAGGAGCAAAGTAGAAGTGATGGGAGAGATGATTACTCAACCATAAACCAAAACATGCAAAGCTGAAAAAAAAAATCAAACAAGGTGCTATAGAACGTGAGTGCATATTTATTTTTTAATATATTTACTTTTCTGTCCATTGAACCCATCTGCAAAATGGGTACAATAATAATACTTAACTACCTGCCTTCCTACAGGGGCATTGTGTTGGCTGAAATCTGTACAGTGCTTTGAAAATCTAAAGCGCTAAGTGTAACTATCTGGGACGCTGTGAATGAAAACTTTTTAAAAACAATATTTAAACAAAGCTCATTCCCTGGGTTCTGTGCATGGAGCACCTGGGCAGCTATGTCCTGTAATTGATGAAGCTTGACTAAGACTCAGTTACAAGAATCTTGCCTGAGGTAACTACAATGTGAACAAGCAAAGACAGGCCTGCAAAAGACAGAAAAGGGTGGGCTTTTCACAGAACTTGGAGATGGTGGTCACCCCTCTGGAGTATGATAGCAACATGCATTTCCATGCTGAAAAAGCAATCTAGAGTGACTTCTATATTCCTGAGATCAAGTGGTGACTTCACCCTCCAGTATATCGGAGTTACGCAAACCATCTCACAGTTCCTCAAAAATACTATTTTTGGCCCATCAGCATCACTTTACTCTTATCTGGGTTGACCCAACTGTCTGTCCTCCAAACACAACTGTCTGCCAGACAATCAGACAGCTAGGAGACAGTCTGCAATAGTTGGAAAGTAAATAAGCTGAGTATTATCAGCATGTAAGTGGTATCTCTTGGACAAGGATGAGTAAATGCTCATGACTACCTTTAGCAAGCTCATCTCCAGAAATGATCTTAACCACTGAAGAACAGATCAGCCTACTCACACCAGGGACTGCAGATTAGTCACCAAGACCCAGTAAACAACTCTACCAAAGTCTGCTGACAAAATGAATGCTATCAACAAAGACAGATCTCTTGCCTCCATTGCCAGGACAAGATCATTTACCAGGCTGATCTGTGCTGTCTCTGTATCATGTGAAGGTCTGACTCCAAATAACCAATCTGATTCAGATGGATAGCCAAGTCTGTTACAAAATAGGACCAAAAAGGCTCAAGACTAAAGTGAAGTGTAACAAAACGATAAAGAAAGCAAAGCTAAAAAGTGAAAGCAAGATTGCAACAGAGTTTTAAGCAAAGAAGTAACTGTTTTAAGAATATGAGGAACAAGAAATCAGCACAGGAGCATTATGTCCTCAGACCTGGCACAGGCCATGCATAGACAAGAGTAGTTAACATTGCTAAAATGTTAACTTTTTGCCTGACTTTTCACAAAATTAGAGGTTAGACTGCTGTATGACTTTAGTTTGCAACGTTGAAAGGAAACACAGAAGGAAATTAGATAATGATATCAAGAAATTAGCCTGGAGAATGGATACATCGTTAGGACTAGACAGAATCCATGCCAGAACTTTATTATAGGAAGTAACGGAAAAAATAGTTAAATTTTTTTCAAAACCTCTTTTGTAACATGGGAAAAATCCGTGAATTGGACAGCTAGTAAAATTTCTGTAATGTAGACAAGGCCTAAGGGATCTATTAATGGTCTAGGAAACTATGTGCCAATAAGCTTGGCTTTAGCAGCCTGAAAGATACTGGGAACATGAGCTAAGAATGGAATAAGACTCAGGGAACACCTAAAAGGTTATAATTCAGTCATGGATGATTGGAGTGGGTTCATAAAAGGAGAATTATGTCTAAGATCAAGAAACTGAGTTTTCCGTGGATATAACAAAATAATTGAAAGAGGTATGTTATGTGCATAATTTAGGAAAGGATTTGTTATAACACACAAGACTAATCAAATGGATAACACTAGACATTTACCTGAGTTGCTCTTGAAGACTCAATTAACATTACAGAACACTTTGGTAACGCTGCTTTACCACTATATCGGTCTATTTATATTTAAAAATAACAGTTAACTTAAAAACAAAAACCACACACACCGTTAAAAGAAAAAAATGAACAAATACTTCTATTTAAGAGACAAAAAATAAAATAAGTATTTGTACAAATTATAACAGACAAATATTCAGAATAGTTAAGTACCTGTATCCATCTGCATCGTATCTTTGCTCACAAGGAAATGATTTTTGGGAAAAAATCCATATACATCTAATTGGTGGGTATGCTTTCAGTTTAATTTCAAAACAAAACTTTTCCAACAGATCAATCTCAAAATCTTCTCTTGAGTCAGTTACATTTATAAATCCCTTTTCTGTAAACAAAATATTAAAATTCTGTTATAAAAGCTGCCATCTAATGAAGGAATTTTGAAAATGTGCACATTTTTATTCTCATTTATTATTGCAAGTTATAAATCCATTGGTCATAAAATCATTGTTTATCTACAAAAAGATCAGGTGTGATACTGGGTGATAACATGCAGGTTTTGTCCTGATGTTCCACTCCAGTCTATGTGTAAATGCTCTGTCTTTGAATGAACCAATCTGATTGGCTTGGTTAATAAAAGACTCAAAGACCTTTAAAAATGCAGGAACTCATCCATCTTTCTGCCTCGCAACTCATTTTGAATCATTTACAGTGATCATCCCATGTAAATTTCTTTCACTCAATTGTAAATACTTATTCCAAATGTTAATAACTTAAGATTTATAAAATATAAAGTAATACATCATTGCTAGTTTAAGCATCTCTTGATGGCTGCTGTCATTTCTTACCTGCAGAGGGTTGACTTTGAAAAGATAAAGCAAAATATATATCTACTTCTTTGTTTGTTCATTAATACAGTATATATATAAAATGAAAAATAGAAAAGGAACCTTACAATGTGTTAAAATGATCATTTTAAAAAAAAATCTACATCTCACAAGACCTGCTCCAAAGTTCACAGAAGCCTTTCCAGTGACATCAGTGGGCTTAGGATCAGGTCCATAAAGATTAAAAAAAAACCCCATGAATTGTAGTGAATAGTGCTGGTTTGGGCTTTTCTTTTAAAATGGTTTTCTTCTGGTCACATCCACATGCTCTGTAAAGCACAGTTTTCTCTAGATGAAGTCCTCATTTAGCAAATAATATGGTGGAAATTCCCACATAAACCATAAAAATGGACAATGCTTTAAAACAAGAAATGCTTCCTTTTGTGTGAATTCTCCAATTTTTGCGAGCTATAAACATCTTAGCTGTACAAATGGGACCAAGGGAAGTATTTTTCATCTTTTCAAGTGGAAAGTCGTTTAAAGTTATGCTGTGAGCACCATTCAAATAGATTGGGTCTAACAGCTAATTCCATACTGTCCACAAGTACCTTGAAATAAAGTGATGCCATTTCCCTACAAAAGAATGTAAACAAAACAGTTTTTCCTCTTACAGCTGAAAGAAAGGAGTGCAAGAGTGAGTGATCTGAACCTCACAGCAGGTTTTGGATTTCTATTCAAAATGTATTAAGGGTAATTATATTATTTAGGGGCCGTGGGAGTCAAGTTGAAACTCTTAAGTCTGAATATGATTTTTTTCTTGTTTCTGTAATTATTTTTCCTTTGAACCTGGTATTCAGCAGCTAAAACCATTTATTTGAAAATAGCTCATCTCTCCTGGTACAAAAACTGGATAATGCGCAGAATTCTTTATCCAATGCCGATAAAACAAAATGGCATCGGTGTCAGGTAAAATCCAGAAACTGGATGTGAGAATAACAGACATGAAGAACTCTGCAGCTGTGGTGAATGGCCTGGTTTCTGCTGTGTTTAAAAATCTCTCTACCACACTTGACAATCTGAGAATAAGGCTAAAATTAAAAAAGTGAGATTAGCAGGCGTACTTGAAAAGGAGCAGAGAGATGGCAATTTATGCTGTTTGGCTGAAGTATTTTCTTCTTACAATAATACTGCACATATCTACTTTGAGACTACCAGGAAGGAAATCTATCCACCTCATTCGTCTACAAATTGAATTAGTCAGGGATGAGACTCTCCAGTGTGAAGAATGGGAACATTACATTTAAACAAGCTCCATAGTTTAAATTTGGGCTCCAAGGATGCAGTCTTTCTAGGCTATCCCCCAGCCTTGAAGAAGACAAAGAGAGACTTGTCTCATCTGAAAGTAGCAGCTTCAGAGGCTGGGTTTGAATTTTGACTTCCTTTACTCAGAAACTTTGTGTACAACAAGGTGACCAGTCTATGGTATTTAGTTACCATGATACAGGAAAATGTTCTGCTCAGTAAAAGACTGAAGCTGAATGTGAGCATTTCGGAAATTGAGAACTTCCATTTCAATGACTCCTTATTTCTCCTCTCAGGATCATAGGCTTGTTTCATTTGTTATAGTATCTCCCTTTTGGGGGAAAGGATTGCTGATGATGGCATTTTGGATTAATTGTTAACTTTTGAAATTACTAATTTTGAAATTATTATGGTTTTTCATTGGCCTGAAGGCATGCAAGCCTCACTGGAAGCCACACAAACTGAATGGGCTGATGTGCCTTTGCTTTGCCTTCGATTTTCTTTTCTTTCTTTTTTTTTATTGTCAAGTTTTATGTGCAATTTTATGTGATATTCCCCTTTAATACCCTGAAGGCGGGAGTTAACTAGCCCAAGCAATAACCTAGCAGCTAGAGCTGGGCAAATCATGGGGTTTTTTTTTTGATTCACTGGCAATTTCAAAAAATAAGAAATAAAATAAATTTCAAATTGAACCATGAATAACATTTTTCAATAGTTTTGGCAAATTGAAATGTAAAAAAAAATTGATTTAGATCAAGCAAAACATTTTTCCTTCCCAAACTAAAACTTTGTTTCAATTTTAAGCATTTTTTTCTACATTTTAAATTAAAAAAAATAAAATTAAAGTAAATTTCGAAACAAGTCATTTCCAATAGGAAAATACACACATTTCATTTTGAAAACCTCAAACTGAAACATTTCAAAAAGAAAAGGAGTACTTGTGGCACCTTAGAGACTAACAAATTTATTAGAGCGTAAGCTTTCGTGAGTTACAGCTCACTTCATCGGATGCATTTGGTGGAAAATACAGTATATCAATCTCCCCCCTGTATTTTCCACCAAATGCATCCGATGAAGTGAGCTGTAACTCACGAAAGCTTATCCTCTAATAAATTTGTTAGTCTCTAAGGTGCCACAAGTACTCCTTTTCTTTTTGCGAATACAGACTAACACGGCTGCTACTCTGAAACCTGAAACATTTCAGGTTTTCCTGACTTTGATTTGATTTATTTATTTTACTTTTATTTTCGTTGCTTGAAACTATTTGACAGAATCAATAGGAACCCACAATATGTTTCAGTGTTGCCAAATCTGCATTTTTCTGCTGAAAAAAAGTTTTGGTCAAAAAAATATCATCCAGTTCTACTAGCAGCATCTAGCTGCTACCGTAGGGTTTTCCATGGTGTCCATTACTGCAGTATCTAAGGGTATTTCTGCACAGCAAAGAAAAACCTGAAGCAGCGAGTCTCAGAGCTCAATTGATTTGGGCTGTGGGCCTCAGGCTACGGGGCTAAAAATTGCTATGTAGACATTCCCGCTCGGCTTGGATCCCATGCTCCAAGGCTTCCCACCTCACCAGGTTTCAGAGCCTGGGTTCCATCCTCAGTGGAAATGTTTACACTGCTAGTTTTAGCCCTGTAGCCCGAGCCCTGCAAGCTCGAGTCAATTGAGCAGGACTCTGAAACTCAGTGCTGAAGGTTTTTCTTTGCAGTGGAGACATGCCCTAAGCCCTCCAGTGTGTCACTCTGGCCAGTTATATCATGGCTAGCTAGTCATAATCACATTGTAGTTAATTTAATAAGAAGAAAATTTGGATTTTACCTGAAAGTTAGTATTTGTTTTCTGTGACATAACTGGGGAGTGTTTATTAATCTATAAAGAAGAAGATTCAATTCTTTCCCAGATTTACTCTTTCACAAATCATTTTACCTACCATTTTATTCATAATTTTCATTCTGTAGTCAGTCCCTTCAAGCAGGGCTCTATGAGGGAAAGCCGTGAACCTCATGCCTTTGTTAATGGGTTCTGTGAGAGAGTCCACCACTGTATGCTTGTAATAACTGGATTTCATTCCAGTGCATGTAAATTATACTTGGTATGGATTCGAGTAAACTAAGTTATGTATTAGGGCAACTAGTACGTAAAATAAATGATAACTGGCTAGTGCTCTGGAGCAGGACATAAGGGGATATGAGGGTCCCCTGAGCTGGCTATCTGCATCATGAGTAGCAGTGTGGGAGGGAGAGCAGGCTCCAAATACATGATATGTCCCTCCCTTGCATGGGGGAGCAAAAAGGGACAGGCCGTGGGTGGTAAAGGCCCAACTCACTTTACTCCCTCCCCAAAGCAACAGGGACTCACTCTCTCTGGGTCACAGTCTCCCCCTGGGCTTCTCCAGAGTGAGCACAACAATGCACTGCTCCTTACTGTGGGCTCATGGGAAAGCCACCATTCAGCCCAATAAAATGACCTGATGTTTGTAGAGCATCACTTAAATGCATCCGATGAAGTGAGCTGTAGCTCACGAAAGCTTATGCTCTAATAAATTTGTTAGTCTCTAAGGTGCCACAAGTACTCCTTTTCTTTTTGCAAATACAGACTAACACGGCTGCTACTCTGAAACCTTAAAAGCACTTTATAATGTTTATGAACTATGGGCAAAATGTTCTATATTATGTATATTTGCTAGCACAAATTAAGCTACATATTTAACAAGAAAAACAGGAATAAAATATTGCATAAATACAATGTGACCAAGTTACTGTTGCTTTAGAAACCTTAACTTTTGCATATTCTGGCTTTTTAAATTTTAACTGGACAACCTGAATTTTAATTTAAAATATGTCTCCTGTATTTGTTAGAAGGTCAACAGCATAATTCCAAACGATGGTTGGTCAAACGTGCACAGAAAGTTTTAATTACAGGAAACTTTGGGTATCTAGAAACCCTCTGGATATGTCCAATATTTTACATCCCCAGCCTCCCTTTGAAATAGTTGCAGTTGCCATCTTGAATTATTTTGTTTCTGGAAATACTATTGCAAGGATGACAACACTGTGTAGGCTAGACTTCAAATTAATGTTATTGTGATGTCACTCCCAGAAGTACTGTCCTTGAGGAGTAATGCAAATAACCTGGGAGCAGGTATGATTGTGGCGTACCTGCAGGGATATGGATAAAATCTCCATTTTCAACTTTAACTTCAAGTAGAAACAGGATTTTTCATAATAACTGTAAACATACTGTATACACATGCAAGCAAACAGCTGAACGACTAAAAGAAAAATATGGCACAAAGTTAACAACATGAATCTGAATTACCTAAGACTGTAACCAAAGTTGTTTTATTTGGATGTTCTGTGGAAGAACAAGTGTAATGTCCACTATCACTTCTTCCCATTGATGAGGCAAATGCATAGACAATCCGTACCATAGAGGAGTCTTCTTGATAGTCTGTTTCTTCAAACCAGCGCCCCTAGTTTTTAATAAAGTTTTGTATTTAATATTGTGTGGCACTGTCCATTATTACTTATGTGAAAAGAATTGTGTTTCATTACCTGCTGTAATTCTCTGTTTTCAAAATGCCATTTCAATCTGAAACTATAGATTTTATAAAAAGCTCTACATCTTATCAGTAATGGTTCCCCAACTTTAAGAAGGAGTTCTGGTAAAGATCCTCCAAGTTTTTCATTTAGATCTGCAAAATGAAAACACACCAGTGAAACAACAAATGAAATAATTTTCCCCAGAGTAAAATGTAATTTATTTCAACTTTTCCTTCCCTCCCACTCCCCATTTTCACATTTGTAAGCATCCATAGTTTTTGCATCTATTATTGTATTTGTAATTTTTCCAGATTTATAACTAACATTGAAATGAATTATAATAGTCTAACATTTAAATAAATAAAACCAAATTCTGTCCTGACTTTCAAATCCAGCGATAAGCCAGTATTCACACAGGGTGCAGTTCAGCACAGAATTAAGCCAATCAAAGTAAGTTTATTAAAAAAAACCTGAATATCAGTATTGCAAAAAAAATTACAATTATTTTTTATTAAAAGTAGATGTTAAAGATTTGTGTGAAAAAATAGCAGTTACTTATGAAATGTAAAATAACATAACAATTTGTTTTTAAATGTACTATGAATAGGCCCCTACCAAATTCACAACCATGACAAACACGTCATGGGCTGTGAAATCTGATCTCCCCCTGTGAAATCTGTATAGTATAGGGTAAAAGCACACAAAAGACCAGATTTCACAGGAGAGACCAGCATTTCTCAAATTGGGGGTCCTGACCCAAAAGGGAATTGCAAGGGGGTTGCAAGGTTATTTTAGGGGCATGGGTAGCAGGTGAAGTCCCCCTTCAGGGAGGTTAGCCCCCAGCTCCACCCCTTCTGCCCCTGACCCCCTACAGCTGGAGCCCCAAGTCCTCTTGCCCCCTCCCCCATGGCCGGAGCTACAAGCCACACCCCCACCTGCCTGGAAGAGCCCCGAGGTCCCCCATGCCCGGATGAGGCCTGAGTCCTTCCCCTTTCCCCGCTTGCCTGGAGAAGACCCGGGTCAGCCACAGCCACACATCCCCTTTCCTCCCTAGGCCCCAAGCCACCCGGGAAAAACCACAGCATCTCTTCCTGAAGAAGAACCTGTGCTTTCATTATGCCCCATGCAGGTTCCTGGGTGGCTGAGGAGGTGGTATCTGCTACTTAGCTTTCTGGTTTCATCAGTAATTTCTCTGGAGTCCAGGAAGATTACTGAGGAACCTGGGAAGCTGAATAGCACGTACCGCCTCCTTAGCCACCCCAGAACCTGCATGGGGCATAATAAAGCAAAAATGTCACCCGCCAAACTTGCAATCGGGTGTCTGGCGGCAGCGTCCCCTGGTCTATTATACCCGCCGCCCATGTTGAGGGGGGTTGTGGTATTGCCACCCTTACTTCTGTGCTGCTTTTAGAGCTGGGTGGCCAGAGAGCAGTTGGCTAGGTTCCCAGCTCTGAAGGCAGCGCCCTGCCAGCAGCAGCATAGAAGTAAGGGTGGCAATACCATACCGTGTCCTCCTTACTTCTGCATGGCTGCTGGTGGTGGCTCTGCCTTCAGAGCTGGGCTTCCTGCCAGCAGCCACTGCTCTCCACCTTCCCAGCTTTGAAGGCAGCGCTGCCACCAGCAGCAGCACAGAAGTAAAGGTAGCAGTACCACAACCCCTCCTACAATAACCTTGCGACCCCCCCCAACTCCTTTTTGGGTCAGGATCCCTACAATTACAACACTGTGAAATTTGAGATTTAAATAGCTGAAATCATGAAATTTATTATTTTTAAAATCCCATGACCTTGAAATTGACCAAAATGGACTGTGAATTTGCTAGGGCCCTAACTGTAATTAAGCATTAGAATTTAGGAGATAAATATGAGACAGAAATAAAGCAGCATTACATTAGTTTTGCCCAGTAATGTACCTCTAAACATATTTATTCCAGTGGTGACAAATTTACAGCCCAGTCTTGCAAACCTTACTGAAGTGAATAGTGCAATTAACATCAATGGCAGGATTAGGCCCCTATTTAAATAAATCTTATAGTTATGTTACCTATTGTATACAGCTTGGTGCATTCTCTGCCCAGCTCATTAGTTGCGCAGCACTGTATGTCTGTTTGAAATAACGTATTTGCTGAAAATCCGTGTGGCATCTCCTGTACTCCATATACTTCCCCATTTCTTTTATTGTCTTTATGATTTGTACTGGTGCAACTGTAATTACACATACATTTATTTACTGAATCATTTGGTTAATCTCAAACAGATATCCAAGTCATGAGAAAATGTGAACAATAGTAGGGAAACTGGCATATTTTGTAGTTGAATAAAAGGAACTAGAAAATGTGGAAATTATAAACCAAGCACAAGGGCAATGGAACTAGGGAAATTATAAGCAGGGAACTAGGGAAATTATATGAGGGGATATTACCTAAATACACTATTCGTGCTTATACTGGTAGATGTAAACATTTGTAATTTTCTGAGTGAAATTCTGGCTTCTTTGAAGTTAATGGCAAAACTCAATGAGCCCAGGATTTCACCCTACATCTCTGGGACTGCACTGAACCCAGAATGTTGGACTATGAGCAGGGCCAGCCTACAATATTTTGGCACCTGAAGCGGGGAGCTTAAATGATGCCCCCATACCCCCTCGCTTGGACAAAACTTTGAAAGTTCTCAATTCTGCCTTCTTCCTGTTCTACTCCTCTCATGGTACTGCTCTGCTACCTACCCCAATAAAGGAGAACTAACAACTTAAAATGCCTTGTTCAAAAATTTTAAGTAACCCTTAACTTTCAACTGCCTGAACAGCAAATGTAACTTTTCTTGTCTGCACAGTAAACACTGGCATTTTTATCTGTTTGAATAATCAAAGTGCTTTCCATTCCTTCTTGGTTGCAAAGCTTTGAACTGCTTCCTGAAGGTCCACTGTCTGGGCCAGCTCATGCTCTATTGAGATGGTTGCAAGGCCAACCAGCCTCTCCTGTGTCATTGTGGAGCATAGATGTGTTTTTATTAACTTCAGCTTGGAGAAGCTGCTTTCTCCACTGGCAGCTGTTCCAGGAAGTATTAGAAGTATGTGCAGAGCAACAAAAGCATTTGGAAAGAGCGTGGTCATCTTATTTGTGCACATATATTCCAGAACAGCCTTTGGAGTTGATCCTGCTGAAATATACCTTGAAAGGGCTTTCAGTTCATCACCTAAATCACTCGCATCAATATTGTGCATGTCATCATGTGTCAATACTGTCTCTAGTGCCCTGCATTGCTGGTGTGGGTCTTCAGGTATAGTGAGGAGTTTTGGAATATCATACAACATCCCAAATATACTGCTGTGTTCTTTGAGCTGCATGAAACGTTCTTCAACTGACTGTATTGCACAATCTAGCACCTGGTTAAAGAATTCAACTTTGAATTGTTGTTTGGGGTCTCTTATGGGATTATCCCGTGCCTAGTAATCAAAATGTCGTCTTCTTCAGTGACTCTTGTACTCTTGAATGGGTGGGAAAATAGCTTCAGTGTGAAGTTCCTCTGCCAACTTCTGTGCACCCTTCAGAACGTTTTGAAATCCCTCATCTGACTGGTAAGACTGTAGGTATGATATTGCTTTGTCCAGTTGTTCCATTCCAGATATATCAAGGTCAACACCTTGGAGTCTCTTGCTAACAACATTTATTTCAAACAGTATGCCATGCCACAACACTAAGCCACAGAAATTTGAAGTTATGTATGTTTCTGGTGATTCCATTTCCCTCTGCCACTGTTCTCCCACGAACAGTTCCTGTCATAGCATTATCCTCCATAATGGCAACTATGGCATCATCTATCTTCCCAATTTGGTATTTGATAGGCTTTATCGCCTCCTCTCGACTTTCCCATCATGTGGCACTCAGTGGTTTCAGTGTCAGAGAGGATGTTCCCAGATGTTGCTTCAAAATTTGCCATTGATGTGTTGATGCAGAGAAAAATACATAGATGCTTAGAATTACATTAAAAAATTCAGCAGCCTCACTAGAAGCTGATGCTGCATCACTGACCACCAAGTTCAATGAATGAGAACTGAATGGGACAAAAAAAGCTTGAGGTTTTAACTCTCGTATCCGTGTCTGGCACTCCTCTGTTCTTTCCTCTTATGTTGGCACTGGTATCGTAGCCCTGACCTCTCATGTCAGCTATCACAATTCCCGTATCTTCCAGCTTTTTAAGAAGCACATTTTGTCATATCAATTCCTGTAGTATCAACAATGTCAATAAATTCTAGAAAATGCTCTCTGACAGTCACCATTGCAGGGACATTTTCACTAGGTTCTGTTGTTGTTACAAAACCCACCATTAAAATAATTTGTTCTGTATGGATGATGTCAGGTGTGCAGTCCAAAATAACAGAGTAATATCTTGCTGACTTCAGATCTGCCACAATCTTCTGTTTGACTTTTGTTGCCAGTAACTGTAGGATCTCATTTTGAATTGTTTTTCCAAGGTAGTGGTATGTGTACATTTCTTGAGTGGTGACTCTTAGATGCTCCTGGAGTACAGCATCAAACTCAGCCATCAGCTCCACAATTTTAAGGAAGCTTCCATTGTTTAGCACATAGAGCTGCTCTGAAGTGCCACGCAGTGCTAGGTTTTGGGTAGCAAGCATTCTCACAATGGCAATGAGCCTTTTCAGAACATTTTGCCAGTAAAGAGATTCTGATGCAATTTTCTCTTGATGCTGATCATCTATGGTGGCCTTTAACCTTAGTCTCATCTCAAGCTCTTTCCACCCATGGAATGCTCTCTGGTGATTTGCTGCCTTCTCATGACATGCCCGATTTCTAGCCAGATTTTTCCAGTCCTTTGTTCCTGTAGAACACAATGTGGCTGGAACATTAGACTGGAAGAGTTTGCAACAAAAACAGTATGCAGCATTCTGGGGTTTTGAGTACATAAGCCATGGCCTCTCCACTTTGTCATCATTGGGGATTTCATGCCAGTAATGTGTTGAATGGAAACTTCTATTTTCATTGTCTTTGGGGAACATGAAGTTTTTCACTTGCTGTGGCCCATGCAGTACAAGGAAGTCCCTCAGTCTACTGCTCAAGTGGGTCCAGAGTCCTGGATCATCTAGACTTAAGAAACTAAACTCAGCAGCAGCTGTTTCTTGTGCCTCCACCACACTCTTCTCTGATCTACACTTTTCTTCAGGAATGTGCATGGTTACATCCATTTGAGATGGAGATATGGATGCTCAGTAGCTGCCAGGTCACCTGCACTCTGACTAATTGGAAGATCAGGCATCTCCTCACCACTCACATCCTCACTGGGGTCAGAAGGCTCACCCTGAACATTTGTGTCTATGTATCTCAGGAGAGCTCCTTCCTGCTTAGATAAAAAAGCTTCCTTAGCTTTCTGTCTTTTTCTGAATGCTGCCCCAGAGGGGCGTTTTCTTCTTTCACTCATGACGGCTGTTACGTGCCAGCTATAATGGCTCTCGACACTCAGTTGAAGGGAACAAATAAGCAGGCTGATAGCAGGGCCTGTGTGAGGGAAGATATCAGCATCTTAAAGGCCTAACTGGCTCCTACTACTTCAGTTGACTGCTTGTTCTTTTCAAGTGGTTTCAGGGAAGCAGCAGGAAACAGGAAGCTCCCTGAGAAGCTGGTGTTAATCAGTCTAGGGTCCTGCGGGTGCTAGTGAGGTACGTAAGAGGCTCCTCCTCCTCCTCTCTTTCCCTGTAGCTCCTGCTGCTTTCTGTTATTTCCTCTCATCTTTTCTCCTGCCTGTCTGTTATGTCTCTTGTGCCCTCTTTCCTCCAGCACAGCACTCCACCATCTCTGTGTATCTAGAGTAGAGAGAATACATATGCACCAGCAGCAGACACAATTTTCTACACTCTGGATCCTAGTGGCACCCCCCACAGTCTGGCATCTGAGGAGGCCGCCACAGTTCGCCTCATGGTAAGGCCTGCCCTGACAATGAGCCTCTACTACTTGAGCTAGAAGACACAGTCCTGGTAGTCTGAAGGCTGCTGAGGACTCATAAATCCCTATGTGGTTCAGGCACTCGAACGGGACCAAGATCCACACTATTGCACGTGCACTCTGTATGAAAACATACTGAATGTTGAATTTACTTACGCATGACCTGATATGTTTCTTGGAACATATTCATGTTGCCAGTAGATCCACGTATCATACATAAAACTTAAAGTTACAAGGAAAGGCAAACTTAGATATATAATTTCTAATTACACGCTTCCTACCTTCAACCCCCATTTATTCTCAAAATAGCTTGGTTTTAGGGAAATGGAAAATAGAGGGCTATGCGGTTAGAAATATATTTAACTCATTATCTATGTCAAGTGAAAATGCTTGGACTTGGGCCAAAATTTTCCGACTAGGGTGCCTAAAGTTTCGAAAAGTATACATTGGCCCAATTTTCCAAGAATACACCGCAGCTCATGCAAAAATGTGAATTCACCCATTGCACTCATATACACTCAATTTTTGCATGTAGTTTTTTAAAGTCAGTGTGTGTGTGTGAAATTTTATAGGAGCATCCATTACATTCTCTTTTGAAAATCTGACTCCACAGTTCTCCTTCAGTTGTTCAGGTTCAATCACATCAAAAATAAATACATCATGTTGTATAAAGTCTGTTGGCTTAGGAAGACATCAAGACTTACACCTTAAAATTCAGTAAACAAAAAAAAGGTAGCATTATATGCACGATACCTGTCATCAGGTGTTCTGCAAAATAACCATTCAATATCTGATTTAGGGTAGCTTTCGGCTATGCAGTTTATAATAGTCAAGTTTTCACTTTTTATGAAATAGGGCTTCCTTGGTTTACCTATTAAAAGTAATGCAAATATTTTCAGACATGCTGCAATATTTTGGAAACATCATTATCCATCTTTCTAATGTGTAGGACACTTTTAACACTTGTGAACTGGGATGCTATATGCTTTGTGTCTGAGTTATAGATTTATAAAACAAACCAGTCTGTCACTTTAAATAATCTTGACAGATTTCCTGACATAAGAATCCAACACTGATTTAGACATATATGTAAGCAGTAGCCAATCAACTTTTCTCGTTAGGAGCAGAAAAATGACAGCAGGTATCAGACTGAGATGGCTGATTGTATTATGCATAAACAAAGTACAAGAAGAAACCAGAAGGCAAAAAATCTATCCTCGGATAACCATACTCCCAACAACAGCAATAACTTCAATGAGAGCAATGCGCAGGCATTCAAGAACAAAATTTGGTCTTTGGATATTTGAGCTTTGCCATACCTCATATTTAGGCTGTTAACAATATTAGGACAAACTGTTTTGCTCAGTTCATAATATATTACGTCACTTTGTTTGTTATAATATTTTTTCAAGTGGTTTTAACGCTTGAGGAAAGTAAAGAACTGCTTGTCTAAGGTCCTCGTTTGTTTAAGCTCTTCAACCTTGACCTGGTAAATGTGTCACCTCCCTGACTTCAAGGAACTGCCTGTAGGAATCAGAGAGTAATCTAGGGCCTGATTTTCAGAGATGTTGAACACCTTTAGCTTTCATTCACTTCAACTGGAGTTATGAGTCCTCGTACCTCTGAAAATCAGCTCCTGAATCTATTTTCCTGAAACCCTTGAAGAATCTATTGAGACTGCACGGAGGAGTGCCACTTTTCACCAACTCATTTCATATACACAGTGGAAAAGCAACAAATGATAATGACTTTCAGTCATTAATGACTTCACCACCATAAATCTGTAACCTAGAAATGTAAAGTTCCATAAACCATTACCAATCCCCTGAGCCCGCCAGCTTCCCAATTTGGATTATTCTTGAAAGTTTATTGCACCAAAACTGATATTGACTTCACTTAAAACTGAAAACACTGATTTTGTTTTAAATTCAACTGTGATTATGAAGTTAACTTTTCTGATGAGAAGACTGACTGTTGCTCCTGATTCATACTTTAGGTATCTTAAAGGCAATGTGCAAAGGGAAAAATTGGGCTTGTGCATTTTGTTGTTGTTCGCTTGTGTCTTTATAATCTGTACAGAAGGCCTGGATTGTTTTTAAAATGTTTTTTTATCTGCATGATTTTAATATTAGAAAGGTAGGTTCTGTTTAGCGTGGAAAACTCTGATGACTGGAGAACAAGTGAAATTACAACAAAAGTCCTCCAACAAAACTAGGGAAGAATGGAGTTGATATTCCTGCTATATCTATGACAAAAAAACAAGCAGAAAAAAATCTTAAAAACAACAGCAAAACCTGTTAGATCCTCTTTATTGTAGACAGAGCTGTTAGTGCCACCTATTATAAAGGTTGCCTGATGCTACCTATTATAAGATCCTGTTGCTTCTAAGGCTATGTCTACACTACTGCCTATGTTGGCAAAATGTATGTCACTCAGGACTGTGAATATTCCACCCTTCTGAGCAACATAAATTACACAGACATAAGCGCTAGTGCACACAATGCTACGCTGAAAGGAGAGTTTTTTACATCAATGGGAGAATTCTGCCCCAGGCTGATTTTTTTATTTCAGCCCAAACAGTTCAGTCATTTCTAAGAACGAGGCTAAGGAAATATACACTGTTTTGTCCATTTTTGTTAAAAAGTGACTTTTTTTAAAAAGTTTTTTTACAGCTCTAGTGCCCCGATGCCTGGGAGCCTGGACTTGAAATTTGGTGGGTGTGCCAGGGGTGTGCCTTTTGCCACTCCTGTGAAAATCTACCTATATTTGGCCAAGTTATAACCCTATGAAAAATCCCAGTTCACACAAGCTCAGTGGAGACTAGTTTACAGTTAAAATCACTGAAGATTCTGTCTTCACTGAGCACGCTTCAGCCTCTCATAGTTCCTTGTGAGTGCACATGGACCATCCTCACAGAGTGACTGAGCATGCTGCAGGCCAGGGCTACAGGGGTGAAGCCACTCTTTCCCTATAATGGCTCCTGCCAGGTGCTGAGAGTACTGAAAATGAGAGCAGGGAACCTGTCTCTCTAGTTCTCTTAGTGACCCCTCTGCTGCACCCAGAAAGCATAGAAGATGAAAGAATCTGATCTGAATATAAAGGGGGTCAAAAGCCCACCCAGGGAATAGGGAAAGGAGTAGATTGAGACAAGGAGCCTGGTGAGACTGGGGCAAGTCATTTAAACCAAACTTTTCACAGGTGGTCACTAAACTGTATGTTTCTGGGTGCCCATCTGTTGGATCATATTAAAGAAGTTCCGTATTAAAATCACAAATGAGGTTGATTCTCCATAGTTTAAATTCCAGGGTATTATTAATTAAGAGTTCCCTTGGCTTTTGGTACTGTTTCTCTCCCTCTATGTGTGAAATTTGCAAGCTGCTAATTGTGTTAGTACATTCTAAGACAGAGTCTGTTCTCAAAGCAATTCTTTGTAACAATAACTACTCACATAGAGAGAGACTCAAATCAATACTCTGTAACAACAGAAACAGCACCCAGAGACTCCCTGCCCTTTTGTTGTAGTCATCTCGCTTTGTTAACAATTGTGATTAAAATAGAGATAGAGGATGTGTGTGGATGGATGCTTGGTGTGGATAATAACTGAATGATCAGGGAGGTGCCAGCCTAAGAATCCAGTGTCCATTGGCTGAAGAAGGCGTCAAGTGGAAATAACCAGAGGACCCCCGGAGGGCAGACTGGAATCCACCCAACAGCCTCAAGAATGGGAGAACCAAAGAACAAGATAACATCTGGCAGCACGGAGCCGTCAGGAATGTGCCATCTGCTGATTGATTCAGCAACAGCATGATGAAGCAATTCCCTTAGACTGGCTGAAGAAGAAATTCCTATAAAAATGGACTCCAGAAAGTGAGAACTTTGGGGTCTGATTCTGCAAACCAACTTCCAGGAGCATCAGATGAGCATCTGACAAGGCCCTGCTCCCTCCTCATGTCCAGGCCAGCTGGCCAGTGGCTTGGCTTGAGCAACTCTAAGGCTGGTAACTATGATAACAACCTTGCAGAACCTCTGTGTGTGTGTGTGTGTGTGTGTATGAATGAATGTGTGAATAAATATGAAATTGAATGGAATGTTATAGCTATAACTAACTGCTTACTATGATTCTTTCTGTATTCACAATAAATGTGGCATTTTGCCTTTCCCCTTTAATAAGATCCTGCTGGTTTTTATTTTGTTTATTTTATTGGTATAACACATCTTGAGATCCTGGGATCTGATTTGCAGAAGCGTGGAGCACTCACAGCTGCAACTGAAATCAGTGGGAGCTATGTTTTGAACATGTAAAGCACTACGTAATGTTAAGAACCCTGAAAAATCAGGTTGTAAATTTCTCAAATTAGGCACCCAAAATTAGTGGATGCTTTTGATGTTGATCTTTCTGTGCCTCAGTTCCCCATCTGTGAAATGGGGATAATACTCCCCCAACTCACAGGGGTGTTGTGAAAATAAATTAACATTCGTTACTCACTCAGATACTATAGTGAAGACAGAAAAGCCCACGAGGAAATTAGTAAATCTATATTCAGAGCAGCATTTGAATAGTATAAATAAAGCATGGGGTCACTTTTACAATGAGAATAACAAATACTGAATAGCTGTTCATTAAGTGAGCACTATCCATCTTGGGTACTGAATGAGGCAGGGGACCTACAGAAAAATAGGGGATCATGTAATTAAGGACTGTACCATAATGCATTTGCACAAGGGGGGCAAATTAAGGTTATACAGGCAACTTTCAAACTGACATTTCCTAACTTTTGAGTGCTTGATTTTGCAATCTTAATAATGTTCTTTTAATATAGTTTGTTTGTTTGGGGTTTGTGTGTGTGTGTGTGTGTGCACGCGCGCATGTGCGTAATACATAACAAAGAATGAGAAATGAGCACAAGCCTCATTTAAAAATAATCTTTTGCATGTCATCTTTAACAACACGTAGTGATTCAGAACCGTTTTAACCTTCACAATGAACCAAGGGAAACAAGGCAGCCATACATGAAATAAGTGACAAGAAAAATAGCCCACAATACAAGAACTGAAAGAGGGGGAGGAGAGGCAATTGAGGAAGGAAGAAGTCTCATGGAGTGTAGAATTGACAGAATTTCACTGCTGAAAGAGGGTTTGGTCATATACAGGCTTCAGCCTCCCCCTTCTCAAGCTATGAATAGACTGATTCCCTTGGTTTGACACATACTTACTTCTTATGAGAACTGTAAACATTATTGTGTAGTTATTGTTTTCACTATGCACTGCTAGGATGTATTTTCCAGCTTGAGTTTCTTTTATTTTTGAAAAGACCAGTGAAACAACATATCTGTAAAATGGAAAATACATTAGAGAACATTCATGCAGATGGAGCAGCAGCTCTCAGCCAGAGGTTCAAGGCCCCTTAGGGGGCTTTGAGCAAGTTTCAGGGAGTCCGCTAAGCGGGCTGGTATTAGATTCATTGGGGTCCAGGGCAGAAAGCCAAAGCCACGCTGTCCTAAGCCCCGCCACCCGGAGCTAAAGCTGAAGCCTGAGCACCTTAGCTTTGGGGAGGGCCACCTGGGACATGGGGCCCCATGCAGTTGCCCTGCTTGCTACCCCCTAATGCAGGACCTGGCTTTTATATGCAGAAAAACAACTATTGTGGCACAGGTGGGCCATAGAGTTTTTATAGCATGTTGGCGGGGAGGCCTCAGAAAGAAAAAGGTTGAGAACCCCTGAAATAGAGGGTAGTGGGCTGAAGAATACACTGGCATTACGCTTAACCCATGCAACCAGAATTCTAGGCTAGTAGTACTTAACACACATGCAGTACATTCAATCTCCAAAGCGCTTTCATAGACAATGGCCCTGATTCATGTAATCATCCCTATTTAGGACTGCACTTAAGCACTCGTCCCAAGTGGGATTCAAAGTTCTGCTTAAGTACTGTCCGGAATAGGATAGACTAGTGGTGTGCTCAAGTACTTTCCTGAATCGGGGCCCACGCAACAGGATTCCCATGGAGATTTCCTCACCAAGAGGCCATCCCATGGGTTTCACCCTGCAAGGGAATCATCTACACTAGGCCTCTGATCCTACCCCAGCTATTCTCAACTCTCTGGGTGGAAGTATGAACTTGTGGCTAGAACACAGTCAAGAGAATTAGGGTGGTATTCTGGCTCTGATGCTGATCTGCAGTGTAACCTTGGGCAAGGCATTGCATTAACCTTTTTGTGCCTTGGTTTCTTTGACCTGAGCACTGTGATGCTTGAATTGATGAATGTTTGTAAAGTCTGTTGTGATCCTCAGGTATAACGTGCTATACAAATGCAAAGAATCACTATATTGTAAACTATAAAGTCAGAGTTCATTGCTTTCCTAGTGCATATTTATATAAACAGCTATAATTAACATGCAATTTAATGATGATAATAATTAAGATAGATAGGTTTAGGAATATAACAAGTAATGTGAAAAGAAATGATAAATAAGCTCTCTCATATGGAAAATATCCCATTTGCATGCTTAATGAAAGTATCCCATTTAGGTTTTTTGATTCAGTACAGCCCTTTACCTACCGGTTTTCTGAGTCCAGTGAGGGTTTGCAGTCAGCTTGGTTCTCTTTGAAGACCCAAAGGCATGAAATGGTCTCTGAAATATTCATGATCACTTTTAATTCAATGTCTCCAAACACGTCAACTTCCACACTTTTTGCTGTTTCATAGACATTCTCTGTGCTTTGAGAACTCAAATCACAACCAAGATCTTCCGAAATACTAGGCATCTGCATTGCAATAAAACAGATTGCTATGTCTAATGGTGGTAACTGGGTTTTTCATATTTAAACATTTAAAAGGAAGCTCACCTATTAAAACACTTCACTCTATTAAAAATATGCCTACACCTATTGATAACACATACTTATGCATAGTAATGATAAACAAAAGTAATCTTAATACTATACTTTCATTCTTGTTTCCCTCTTCAATTTAGCTCTGATACCTAGTCCTCAAATATGTTTAATTCTACCAAATGAACAAATGCAGGAAGATTTGTGCTATACTAACAGGTTTTACTTTCAGGGCTGACAGCATAGTTAGTAGCAGTTCAGTCAGTAATGTGCTACTTTCTCCTAATGATTAAGGCCATATCTACACTACAAGCTTTGGTTGATACAAGTCACATTGGCATAAAGCTGCCAGAGCTTATCACTCATGTGTGTGCACACTTGGATCCTTGTATAATTCTGGGCATATTCACCAGGAGTGCTTGTGTTGATGCACAGTGCAGTGCACCATGGGCAGGTATCCCAGTGTGCAAACTGCCACCAACCAGTGCACTCTTTTGGGGTATTTTGGCAATGCACGGTGGGGCAGAAATGAGTTGTGCAGGGCTAACTGCGAGCAAAGGGTCAACTTCCCAGCATGCAACTGTCTGCATCACACAATGTTATCTATACCCGATAATTTTTGTGTCTTTTTTTAAAAGTCCGATGAACCTGCATAGCCCTCCTCGCTGTCCTTCATCTCTGATGGAAGCATGAAGCCTGCACATCTCTGCAGTATTGTCATAAGCATTGAAAGCACAAGATGCATGATGCTTCAGTATTTGCAGAGCCGTAAAAAGAACGGCATGGAACATGACGATTTCTTGAAGGACCCAGAGCAAGAGCCAATTTAAGGTCATTGGTGGTGTTCATGAAGCAGCTGTAGATTGTGGAATCTTGGGCTTCTGGGCCCAAGAAATGAGCACTGACTGGTGGGATTGCATTGTGATGCAGGTTTTGGATGATGAACAGTGGCTGCAGTACTTTCGGATGTGCAAAGCTACATTCCCAGACTTGTGTGCCAAGCTTGCCCCAGCCTTCCAGTGCATGAACACCTGAATGAGAGCTGCACTGACAGTGGAGAAGCAAGTGGTGATCACACTGTGGAAACTTGCAGTGCCAGATTGCTACTGGTCAGTGGGAAATCATTTTGAGTTAGAAAATCCACTATGGGGACCATTGTCATGCAAGTGTGGAGGTTCATTCAATCTTCTTCTGCTATGCAGGACTGTAACTCTTGTTCAAATGTTCAAAACATAGTGGATGGATTTGTAGTAATGGGGTTCCCAAACCGTAATGGAGCAATAGGCGACACATATTTTTTGCACCAGACCACCTTGCACAGAATACATCAACAGAAAGGGCTACTTTTCTATGGTTATGTAAGCACTGGTGGATCACCCAGGATGCTTCACTGACATCAGTGTTGACTGGTCAGAGATGGTGCATGATGCTTGCATCTTTAAGAATGCAGGACTATTTAGAAAGCTACAAGCAGAAACTTTCTTTCCTGACCAACAGATTACCACTAGCAATGTTGAAATGCAAATAGTAATCCTGGGGGATCCAGCCTGCACCTCGCTCCCCTGGTACAATGGCCACCTTGACAGCACCAAAGAACAATTCAACTACCAGCTCAGCAGGTGCAGAATGACAATTGAATGAGCTTTCTGGTAGACTGAAGGGACACTAGGGTTGTTTACTCACAAGATTGGATCTCAGGGAAGAAAACATCCCAATGGTTATAGCTGCCTGATGTGACCTGCATAATATTTATGAAGTAAAGGGGGAAAAGTTGCCACCAGAGTGGAGGGCAGAGGTGGAACAGCTGTCTGCTGAGTTTGAACAGAAAGACACGAGGGCGATTAGAAGAGTTCAACACTGAGCTATATAGATCAGGGCGGCTTTGAAAGACCAGTTTAACAGTGAGCCACAGTAATACATTGTGGTGTATTGTGCTCTACCTGGCCCTTATGGTTTGGGGCCTGTTAGGAATTGTGTGGTGCTTGATGTACATCTGTGAATATAACACTGACAATGCACCCATTAATTTGACAGTACACTAATTAGTATACTGTGTTTATCACTGATCCTATGAGTTGGATCACACTGTACAGTAACAAGGAAGTGGGTGCTTTCAAAACTGCTGGGTTCTCAGCAGCATACGTTGAGCACTAATAAAGATGAATTATTTTCCAGATATTAGAATTTTATTCAGTAACAAAACCAGGGCAAAGTAAAATCTGTGCAACGTAAAAGCAAATACATTAAAAACTTAATAAAATAATGGAACAGAACTTAACAAGGGAATGAACATTCGTGTCCATTTTACCTACACATACAGCAACTGCGGCTTTCACAGATCGGTGTATGTGAAGCGGTGGTTGATCTTCATGTTCCGCTGGAAGGTGTGGTAGGGGTAGGGCAGCAGCCCGTGAAGCCACATGGAAAGCTGAGGGGGCTGTTGGGAGGTGCTGTAATGGAGTTTTTCATGGGCTGCAAAGGGAGTCGAGCCTGTGATTTTTGAACCTGTAGGTCCACAAGAGCCTTCAGCATCTGCCTTTGCTGCTGGAGAAGCCCCAATATGTCCTGGTGCATCTCCCTCTCCTTTTCATGCTGGGACTCCTGGACCTTTCTCCTGTCCACACTTTCCTTCCTCAGGCTGTCTGCCATGTTCACCCTCCAGGCCTTTTGCCCACAGTCTGATGCAGCATTGGCTTGCAGGATCTCACTGAACATGTCATCCCAAGTCCCCTTCTTTCTCCTTATCTGGCTCAATCATTCTGCGGATGTGTGTGGGGAATTCCTCAAGACCACAATGGCAGTAGCTACAGATAAAAGAGGTACTACTGTCAGTACAGTCACAATGTAAAGTGAAAGTTAAGATTCAGAACTCCCTTCCCTTGCTCCCCTAAAGCTTTAAACAAGACAGGCTTATTGACATTTCTGCTTGGAATTGCTTGTGCACAGCACCACATGCAGCACCACCCATGGTGACTGTGGTCCACCAAGGGTGAGGGAAATGAAGAGGGAATTGCTTGATTGAGTGAAACTATGAGTACAGGGTACTGGCACTGAATACTGCTGCCATTTTCCACAGGCAGTGGTGATTTTAGCTGATATCTCACCTGAGGGTAACAAAGGCACAGAGAGCACAGCTGCTGCCCATTTTCCGCTAGCCTGTGTATTGCAGTGGTGCCTGCTGAGGTTATCGCTGACTGGTGCAGGAAAGTGTCCTATTGGGGAGGAAGAAATAAGGCTGCCATCCCTAGAAACCTTTGGCAGAGGACTGCAGGGTACCTCCATAAAAGTTTCATCAAGATCTCTCAGGAGAATGCAAGGGACATCTCTCTGTACCTAAACAAACTGCTCCATATGCACCCACACCGCCCCCCGGCTTAACTCTGGAGGGGAATAAAAAGCAGATAACATGCTATCCGTGAGTGGTAGGTATAAAGGCTTGGAAGAAATGCTGGTATAAGAAGCACCCCCCTTTGGAGGTGCATCAGCCTGCCACCTTTGGAGTGCTGCTAGAAATTCCTGAGAAGTGGAGGGCCACAGGCATCTGGACTGTGGCCCATCCTGCACTCTGCCCCGAGGCCCCGCTCCCACTCGGCCTCTTCCCCCCATGGCCCCTCCAATGCTGCACCTCTTCTCCTCGAGGCTTCACCCACCCTCCGCCTCTTCCCACCCTTGCTTTGCCTCTCTCCCTGTCACTTGCCCTCAAAGCAAGAGAAGGCAGAAAGGAACAAGCAGCAGGGGGCTCTGGGAGGGGCCGGAGAGAAGTGAGCAGCAGGTGGGGGAAGGGAACCTCGAGGGAAGAGGCAGAATGGGGGTGGGGCCCTGAGGGAAGAGGTGGAATGGGGGCAGGAAGAGGCGGAGCAGAAGCAAGGCCTCAGAGCAAAGCGAGGAGGAGTGTGAGCGGGGTCTCGGGGTGGAGTGGTGAGTGGGGCCAATCCCACTTCTAGGGAGCTTCTGGCACTTGTGTCCACCCTCCTCAAATGCAAGAGTCACGCGCTGCCTCTCTCTGTTGTACTGCTACCTCTTCTAGTACACATAAATTCATGAAAAGTTGATAGCTGTGTCCTGTTAAGTTGTGGGTACCATCACCGTAATGGGAAATAAATATACACACCTACCCGAGGATCTGCCTTTGCATCAGGCTCGCCCAAGCTCGACTGCTAGGACTGACTGGACTGCGGTACAGAGTTTCAAACAGGTCCTGGCTCGCAACATAGCGGGACTCCCCGGTTGCACGTCCCCCATACTCCTCTTCCTCTTCCACCTCCTCCTTGTCCTCACTGTTCATGCGAGGGCCCTGTGACTTGGGCTCCTTGGAGGTATTCATGGTGGTGTGTGGGGCAGTAGTGGGGTCTCTGCCAAGTATAGCATGCAGCTCTTTGTAAAAGTGGTAGGTCTGTGTCTCGGCATCAGATTGACTGTTGGTCTCCCTGGACTTCTGATATGCCTGACACAGTTCCTTGGCTTTCACGTGGCACTGCTGCTGATCCCTGTCATACCCCTTCTCCAGCATCCCCTGTGCAATCTGCTCATACATGTCCGTGTTTCTGTGGCTGTGCTTGCAAAGCCTCTTTTCCCCACAGGCCCAGGAGATCCAATATCTCCTGTCTACTCTAGGCAAGAGCGTATCTGATATGTGTAGCCAGCATGGCCAGCTGGGAAGTTGCGCACAACAGAGGAGAGCTACTAGGTGTGCTTGCCGTGCTGGACTATCAGGAGAAAGCATTTAAAAAATTCACAGAGTTTTAAAGGGATGGGGGCCTTATGGTCTCCGTGACCCCGGGGCAGTAAAGTTCACAATTGTGGCCGGAGCAGTCAGCGTCGGGCAGTGTGGGAAAGCTACTGAGGACTGTTAGGATCCACATAGGTAACACAGTGTCTATATTCGTTCTGCGCCATCCTCAGTACATCAACCATGGCTCAGTGCTTCTGGGGAAGGTGGTGTTACTGCATTACTGTAATGTGGCATTTATATCAGTGGGAGACAAATTGAAGTGTCAACACATGCACAACAACTAGGTCAACACAAGGTGGCTTACTTCGACCTTACTTTGTAGTGTAGCCCAGGCCTAAGATCACACATCACTCAAGTTTTCACTCCAGATTTCACCTACCTTTAGGTATTTCCATGGATAAAAGCACTGCATGACCATTCTTTTCCTTCAGGCCTCTACTGCAAACCCAAGGCAAGGAAATCTCTTAGCACCATGCTGTGTGTCATTCTGTATATTGCTGGAGTTCTGTTCCTCGCTTTGTACTGTACCAAGGAACAGACTATACACCATGACCTTCCTTATAATGCATTTACTCACTTTTGTCTATCAGAAAAGGTGCCAGGGCTCAAGCAATTTTTTTACATTCGTAACTGACACGGCAAGCCCAGAGGTGCTGGGGCTACGAACTGCCAAGCCTGGAGGTGCTGGGGCTCAGCCTTGGCAAGCCCCGGCACAAATTAAGCCCTGACTAAAGGAGTACCTCAAATGAAAAAACAAATATTCTACACTGGTTCTGAAAGCCAGTGAAGAATAGGTGAGCCTTTAGGCTCAGCCTGAGTAAAAGGGTGGCATGTAACTACTCCATTCTAAGAGCAGCCCTAAGATTTCTTTCTGCTTGGGATGGGGTGGGGTGGAGTGTGTGTGAAAGTAAATAACTCACTGCAGCACATGAAAGGGTCCATGTTATGTCCTTCCATTGTGCCTGACCAGGTATTGTTCCCAGTGAGGGATGGAGGGGAACAGGGGGCAAAGCCAAGTTTCCATCCAAATGCCTGTCTATCTCTTCCACTTCCCTGCCCATTTGCCAATGGGGAGTAGCTAGAGAAACCTCCTTATTCTGCTCAGCAAAATAAAATGGCACAGTCTAGCCCTATAAGACTTGAATTTACTAAATGGGATTATCACATTAACAATTAGCTGACTGATAAGGAAAAGTAAGTGACATAAGCAGCAGAACATGAATACCAATGGGATATTGTAGAAAGCACCAAGTATACAGATGAGAACATACAATTACAGAAATTGGATTACCATCCCCTAGAAACCCTTGGTAATCTTCATAAAAAGGTGTGCTATCTGATTTTTCTGTGACAGGAGGAGGTGGACATTCTTCATGTTCTCGCATTCAGAAGAACATGTTGCTGCAATTTTGAGTGTTCCGTTTTTGGTACCCAGCACTGGAAAATCATGGACCTTCTTGTTTGTGTACTTCTGGGTGTGGCAGAACTATCCATTTATTTGTCCAAGAATTAAAAGAGTGTATAGGATTGTCTCTGTAATTAAGACTCTAAAAGAAATAATAGGTTTCAGTTGCATAGGGTCTGTTGTTGACCTTCAAGCCCTCCAATAACTCAGCACTGGAAGGGAAAATTGATCTTTGATTCACACATCAATCTTTGATGCCATAGTCCATGTCCAAATTATTTGTCTTTCTAACTGTACACTTCCTTTTCTTTATACATTTCAAAATATACTCAGAGGTGAATAATTTAGGCCAAATTATATGAGACAATCTCAGCGTAATGATCAAAAGTTACATTTTAGATATTTATCTTATTTCTAGTTCAAAAATATTAAACTCAGCATGGATTTCAAAACTTCTTTCTCTACGAATATTTTTCCTAATCTCAGATAAGGAATTTTTATTTTATTTTATTTTATTTTTTGTGGTTGGCTATTCATTCACTGATAGCTTACCTCCAGAAATTCTGATGACTCCAATGTTCTTGAATCTTTACTCTGCTGGTTGACTAACATGCACGTAATCTCCGATATATATTGTCTTGTGGCAGAAGTGAAAGTCATTGCTGTAATAGCAAGAACTGCAAAACCAAAATGGAAAACAAATACTGTCATGTTTCTACATGGGGATGGGAATAATCATGATTTTAATGAAAACAGGATGCAACAAAACCTATATAGAGAGATATTTTTTTCAAAAACGGAGGCAAAAGTCCATGTACATACCTGCACTTGCACAATCTGATTTTATACTTGTGAACTGGGTGACTGCCTGACTGCCTCCTATGGATCATGTGCCACATCTTCTAGTTGTCTTATGTGTCAGAATCTCTTAAAGGGTCATGCTGCATACGCCTCAGCATCAGGTCAGAATCCCTTAGCTGCCAGCTAATGTTCCAACTTGCCTGTTGTCACCAAGATGCTTCGTCTGTCACCCAGGAACCCAGGGTGCTCCTGCTCAGAGCAGTAGCAAAGTGCAGCCCCATACATGTCCTCATCCCACTCCCAGCTCACCCATAGAATCCTGCCCAGCAATTCTCATTCCTGCTGCACTAGCCAGGGCAGTACTTAGCCCTACATAGAAAGTGAGGAATTTCCTTACTCTTTATGATTTACATTTCTACTTATAATCTTAAAGATAGGATAAAATGATCATAAGCAACATTATGTCTGAGTCTGTGAGCAACCCCTGGGCAGCCATGCCAAGGCAGAGGGGAGAGCAAGAAGCTTCCCCTACTTACATAGCCTCTCCCAGTAGCGATCCCTGTACTCCCTGCATTCTAGGGAGTAAAGGGACCGTTGCTTCTGCTCCTGGGTTCCGGATGCTGGAAAGGGGGCAGGAAATGGCAAGAAGGAGGTAAGGCCCTGGTTTTCCCCTGCCCTACCTCACAGTGGCCCGTAGAGTCTGGCAATGGCACTAAGGGTTAACATCCTGATTCATTCCAATGGATCAAGCAAATTATACTCTCCATGTGCTCAAGGAGCAGCATGGGAAAGATTCTGTTTGTTGTGAGGTACAATCTCTTTCGTGCTCTTGATGATGTGGTGCGGCTCCGCACTCGCCCCATGCCCGGTCATGGCTTAAAAAACCCACAATCTAGCCCTATAGGTGTAATACAGTAACCCAAGACCTAAGCATGCACAGAAACAAGAAAAAGAGAAGTAAAAATAAGGAACTAACTCAGAGGGGTGATCTGTGTGTGATTTTGATAAGCTCCTCAAATCGGCCCTCAACTGTATAAATAAGCATGGGATCTCAAAATAACATCATAGAGCTGTTCTTTCAAAACACTTAAAAAGCTTCTGCCACATTGTTTACATTGATTCTTAAGGTGGTGGGACTTGAAGCAAGAGTCTAAAGTTAAAGGAGGAAAAATTTAGGCTCGATATTAGGAAAATGCAGTCACAGTAAGAATAATCGAGCAGCGAAACAGAAAATCAAGGCAGGTGATGGAGGCACCAAAATTGCAGATAGTCAAAGACAGTTTAAAACAGTGGTTCTCAACCTTTCCAGACAATATACCCCTTTCAGGAGTCTGATTTGTCTTGCATATCCCAATTTCACCTCACTTAAGAACTATGTGCTTACAAAACCAGACATAAAAATACAGAAGTGTCACAGCATACTATTACTGAAAAATTGCTTCCTTTCTCATTTTTACCATAAAATTATAAATCAATTTGAATATAAACATTGTACTTACATTTCAGTGTTTAGTATATAGAGCAGTACAAACAAGTCATTGTCTGTATGAAATTTTAGTTTGTACTGACTGCAATATTGCTTTTTATGTAGCCTGTTGTAAAACTAGGCAAATATCTAGAGGAGTTGATGTACCCACTGGAAGACCTCTGCATAGGGTGACCAGATGTCCCTATTTTATAGGGACAGTCCTGATATTTGGGGCTTTTTCTTAGATATGCACCTATTATCGCCCATCCTGTCCCGATTTTCCACACTTGCTGTCCGGTCACCCTACCTCTGCATACCCTTGGGGTACACATATCTCTGAGAACCACTAGTTTAGTTAAGGCATTAATGAGAATTTATAATTTTTTTCTCCTTTGTCATTTTCATTTACAATGTTTATAAATTCTGGTTGGTCATGCTGGTAGCCTCATGTGATAACCTCTTGGAAATGTGATACCTGTACAACTTCCTCAGGTGCTTTGCTATTTCAGGATCCTCTCATTGGCAGTTTCCGCAAAATTCCTCTCTATCATCCTTGCTCTGTACTTGTTTTTTGCATGTTCTTCTTTTCATTTCATAACAGGGATGCTCCTTACAGACCTAAAGCTGGATCCTCAGCATAAACCAACATAGCTTCATTGACTTCAAGGGAGCTACACCAGTTTATACTAGCTGGGAATCTGACCCCAAATGCTCAACCCTTCCATCCTTCTAATCACTTTCTTGGTTCAGCTGTCTAATCCAAACAATGGCCATTCACATTCTAAGGTTGAGCCAAATTCATCCCTTGACTTTGAAGAGTTTGCTCACAGCAATAAACGCTGGTAGGGTATAGCCCTTTGAATAATAGCAAATATTTAGAGATTTAAGCAGGGCTGGCTTAATCTTTTGTGGACCCTGTCACCCAGATCATGCCCCCGCCCCTGCTTCACCCACACTCTGCCCTGCCTGCCACGCACATGGGGGTGGGGGTGGGGGTGGAGAACAGCAAGCAGAGGGAAGAGGGGACAGGGCAGAGAGGAGCGAGCAGTGAGTGGGGGCTCAGGGGGAAGAGTAGGAGCGAGGGTGGGGCCTTAGGAGGAAGAGACCGAGCTGAGGAGGGGCCTCAGGGTGGAGCTCAGGTGGAGTGGGGTGCTGCAGCCCCTTCTGCATGTGGGCTCAGACCCACGGTGCCATTGGCACCATTGTAAACTGGATTTAAGCAATGGAGAAAATACTTTCAGCTGAGATTTACACAGAGATGGAGGTATACAATGGCCCGAACTCAAGCAGAGACAGAGGGAAACCAAATGCTAGATGAGCAGAGACAGACCAGGTCTGTGAAGTAAAATAGGCAGGAGCAAGTCCAAAAAAGATTTTAAAAAAATAAGGAAGGCAATTTTGACCTGGACCTTGAAATCAATGGGGAGTAAATGCAGTTGTTTTGAGATGAGAAGAAACATAGCCTATACATATGAAAAGGCAACCAACAACTTTCTACAAAGTCTGGAATATGGAAAGAAAATGAAGGTGCTGAGGTGGACACAAGGCAGGAAATAATGCTTGCAATCACATTTTTAACTTTCCTCCAACTCTCTTCTTCACTCCTAGTTTGCTTACACTGTTCGTAGTTTGGCTTTGTGGTATCTGGCAACTACAATACCAGATAATGATCGCTTTCCGCTAGTCATTCACACTCCCAATGTCCCAGAGTAGGAACTGTAGAGAGAGAAAACACACATCTGGAACTTCGTGTTTAGAATCCTGAGTAAGGATAATCATACCTGGTAAAGCTGAATTGTAATGGTATAAAGAACAGAATGGAAATAAAACACTGTCCCAGAAACTATGCCTGTGTTATTTATTTATTTATTTATTCATTTCCAATCAAAACTGTGTAAGAATAAATGCAGAGGGTGAAATCCTAGTCTCATTGAAGTCCATGGTAAAATTTTCATTGATTTCAGTGGGGTCAGGATTTCACCCAACATTTAAATTGCAATCCTCAAGGAATATTTCCAACACACCTCTGAACAACATACTAACCCACAGAGAGCTGCCTAACAAGACTACAAAAAGGAGGATTCTGGGTGGACTCCTCCTGAAGGTCGAAACAACAGATTGGTCTTCTACATAGAGTGCTTCCGCCGATGTGCACGGGCTGAAATTGTGGAAAAGCAGCATCACTTGCCCCATAACCTCAGCCGTGCAGAACACAATGCCATACACAGCCTCAGAAACAACTCTGACATCATAATCAAAAAGGCTGACAAAGGAGGTGCTGTTGTCATCATGAATAGGTCGGAATATGAACAAGAGGCTACTAGGCAGCTCTCCAACACCACTTTCTACAAGCCATTACCCTCTGATCCCCCTGAGGGTTACCAAAAGAAACTACAGCATTTGCTCAAGAAACTCCCTGAAAAAGCACAAGAACAAATCCGCACAGACACACCCCTGGAACCCCGACCTGGGGTATTCTATCTGCTACCCAAGATCCATAAACCTGGAAATCCTGGACGCCCCATCATCTCAGGCATTGGCACCCTGACAGCAGGATTGTCTGGCTATGTAGACTCCCTCCTCAGGACCTACGCTATCAGCATTCCCAGCTATCTTTGAGACACCACTGACTTCCTGAGGAAACTACAATCCATCGGTGATCTTCCTGAAAACACCATCCCGGCCACTATGGATGTAGAAGCCCTCTACACCAACATGCCACACAAAGATGGATTACAAGTCGTCAGGAACAGTATCCCCGATAATGTCATGGCAAACCTGGTGGCTGAACTTTGTGACTTTGTTGTCACCCATAACTATTTCACATTTGGGGACAATGTATACCTTCAAATCAGTGGCACTGCTATGGGTACCCAAATGGCCCCACAGTATGGCAACATTTTTATGGCTGACTTAGAACCACGCTTCCTCAGCTCTTGTCCCCTAATGCCCCTATTCTACTTGCACTACATTGATGACATCTTCATCATCTGGACCCATGGAAAAGAAGCCCTTCAGGAATTCCACCATGATTTCAATGATTTCCATCCTACCATCAACCTCAGCCTGGACCAGTCCACACAAGAGATCCACTTCCTGGACACTACGGTGCTAATAAACGTTGGCCACATAAACACCACCCTATACCGGAAACCTACTGACCGCTATTCCTACCTACATGCCTCCAGCTTTCATCCAGACCACACCCACACGATCCATTGTCTACAGCCAAGCTCTACGATACAACCGCATTTGCTCTAACCCCTCAGACAGAGACAAACACCTACAAGATCTCTAACAAGCATTCTTACAACTACAATACCTACCTGCTGAAGTGAAGAAACAGATTGACAGAGCCACAAGAGTACCCAGAAGTCACATACTACAGGACAGGCCCAACAAAGAAAATAACAGAATGCCACTAGTCATCACCTTCAGCCCCCAACTAAAACCTCTCCAACGCATCATCAAGGATCTACAACCTATCCTGAAGGACGACCCATCACTCTCACAGATCTTGGGAGACAGGCCAGTCCGTGCTTACAGACAGCCCCCCAACCTGAAGCAAATAATCACCAGCAACCACACACCACACAACAGAACCACTAACCCAGGAACCTATTCTTGCAACAAAGCCCATTGCCAACTGTGTCCACATATCTATTCAGGGGACACCATCATAGGGCCTAATCACATCAGCCATACTATCAGAGGCTCGTTCACCTGTGCATCTACCAATGCGATATATGCCATCATGTGCCAGCAATGCCCCTCTGCCATGTATATTGGTCAAACTGGACAGTCTCTATGTAAAAGAATAAATGGACACAAATCAGACGTCAAGAACTATAACATTAAAAAACCAGTTGGAGAACACTTCAATCTCTCTGGTCACTCGATTACAGACCTAAAAGTGGCAATATTTCAACAAAAAAACTTCAAAAACAGACTCCAAGGAGAGACTGCTGAATTGGAATTAATTTGCAAACTGGATACAATTAACTTCGGCTTGAATAGAGACTGGGAATGGATGAGTCATTACACAAAGTAAAACTATTTCCCCATGTTATTTCTCCCCCCTACCCCACCCCCCACTGTTCCTCAGACGTGCTTGTTAACTGCTGGAAATGGCCCACCTTGATTATCACTACAAAAGGTCCCTCCCCAAGCACTCTCCTGCTGGTAATAGCTCACCTTAAGTGATCACTCTGGTTACAGTGTGTATAGCAACACCCATTGTTTCATGTTCTCTCTATATATAAATCTCCCCACTGTATTTTCCACTGAATGCATCTGATTAGGTGAGCTGTAGCTCACGAAAGCTTATGCTCAAATAAATTTGTAAGTCTCTAAGGTGCCACAAGTACTCCTTTTCTTTTTGCGAATGCAGACTAACACAGCTGCTACTCTGAATCCTGCAATGTGGTTCTGAAAGTACATACCTGGGAAAATGCTGCTAAAAGTCAAGTACCAGGTAGCAAATTTAACTGCTAATATCCAGGGCAAAAACCCTGCTTTTTTGGGGCAGATATTGAATTGAGAAGCTACTTTTCTGCTAGTTAAGCATTAAGCAGATTGTTGATCCACTAGAATTATATGTTAGATTTTATTTTCAAACCAGGAGTGGGTTTAGTTAAAGTAACAGAGGCAAAATTATTATACTCCCCGACAAAGTCATTCTGAAGTTTGCAAACTACACCGGTGTCATATCCAGAACGAACAGCCATGAAACTCAAGCTTTCCAGAGAATTAAAGGGTAATAGCTTTGTAGACTCATAGGTCAGAAGGGAACACTGATCATTTAGTCTGATTTCCTGCACATTGCAGGCCACAGAACCTCACCCACCCACTCCTGAAATAGACCTCTAACCTCTGGCTGAGTTACTGAAGACCTCAAATCATGTTTTAAAGACTTCAAGTTACAGGGAATTCATCATTTACACTAATGTTCCTATTCAAAGTGAGAGGAATGCACCTTATGTTTACAAGTAACTAAAACAGAGATTGTGGATTATAAAATGACATCAGATCTTGCCCCTGAAACATAGGATTTGTTTTTTTCAGTGATAGCAGAAAGAAGAATTTTATCGAGTTAGGTTTGACATACATTTGCCAGAAGATGGTACTGTCTTGTAAATCTGAACGTTTGTATAGATTCTTGTCAATAAAATAATAATAATTAATAAAGTTCCTTTGATGTGACAGCCATGATCTCACAGACTGTCATCTGGCACTTCGAATCCCAGGGTCTACGCACTATGCCACCTGACAAAAACTGAAATGTCATACACAGATAAAGCAGCCTTAAGTTTAATGTTAGGAATTACTCACTGAATGTGAATTTCAGGAACAGCACACTGTTTCTGGTTCATTGACCATAAAATATTATTCAAGGTGTTAGGACACAAGACTTCTCTATTTTACTTTCTTTATCAGTTGCTAGCCTGCAGCGATTTTTTTTGCTGTTTTCAATATATTATAGGTGGTGGTGGTGGTGGTGGTGACTCCTATATTTAAATTATCTAAGATTTTCCATTATAAAGAATTCTTACCAGGAGCAGATGGTATTCACCCAAGAGTTCTGAAAGAACTCAAATATAAAATTGCAGAACTACTAACTGTGGTATGTAAACTATTGCTTAAATCAGCTTCTGTCCAGATGACTGGAGGATAGCTAACATTATACCAATTTTTAAAAAAGGCTCCAGAGGCTATCCTGGCAATTACAGGCCAGTAAAACTAGCTCCAGTACTTAGGCAAACTGGTTGGAACTATATTAAAGAACAGCATTATCAGATACATAGATGAACGTGATATGTTGGGGAAGAATCAACACAGCTTTTGTAAAGGGAAATTATGCCTCACAAAACTATTAAAATTCTCTGAGGGGGTCAACAAACATGTGGAGAAGGGTAATTCAGTGGATCTCTATTGTACTTTCAGAAAGCCTTTGACAAGGTCCCTCACCAAATGCTCTTAAGCAAAGTAAGCTGTCTTGGGATAAGAGGGAAGGTCCTCTTATGGATCAGTAACTGCTTAAAAGACAGGAAACAAAGGGTAGGAATAAATGGTCAGTTTTCAGAATGGAGAGCGGTAAATAGTGGTGTCCCCCAGGGATCTCTACTGGGACCAATGCTGTTCAACATATTCATAAATGATCTGGGAAAAGGGGTAAATAGTGAGGCGGCAAAATTGGAGAGGATACAAAATTACTCAGAATAGTTAAGTACAAAGCAGATTGCAAGGAGTTACAGAGGGAGCTGGCAAAACTGGATGACTGGGTAACAAAATGGCAGATTAAATTTAATGTTGATAAATGCAAAATAATGCACATCGGAAAACATAACCCCAACAATATATCTACAAAATGATGGAGTCTAAATTATCTGTTACCACTCAAGAAGAAGGTCTTGGAATCACTATAGATAGTTCTCTGAAAACATCCACTCAATATGCAGCAGCAGTCAAAAAAGCTAACAGAATGTTAGGAACCATTAGGAAATGGATAGTTAATAAGACAGCAAAAATAACATAATGCCACTATATAAATCCATAGTACACCCACACCTGGAATACTCCATGCAGTTCTGGTCAACACATCTCTAAAAGGTATCTTAGATTTGGAATAGATAGAGAAGGACAACAAAAATGATTAAGGGTATGGAACAGCTTCCATAAAGGATTAAAAAGACTGGGACCGTTCAGTTTAGAAAAGAGATAACAAAAAGGGGATATGATAGAGATCTGTAAAATGATGAATGATGTGGAGAAAGTGAATAGGGAAGTGCTATTTACTCCTTTATATAACACAAGAACCAGGGGTCACTCAATGAAACTAATAAGAAGCAGGTTTAAATCAAACACAAGGAAGTACTTCTTCACATAGTCAAACTGAGGAACTCATTGTCAGGGGATGTTATGAAGGCCAAAACTATAACTGGTTTAAAAAAAAAAACTAGGTAAGTTCATGGAGGATAGGTCCATCAACGGCTATTAGCCAAGACGATCAGAGATGCAACCTCATGCTCGGGGTGTCCCTAGCATCTGACTATCAGAAGCTGGGAGTGGACAACAGGCGATGGCTCAATCAATAATTGCCCAGGTCTGTTCATTCCCTCTTAAGCATCTAACATTGGCCACTGTCTGAAGACAGGATACGGGCTAGATGGGCCATTGATCTGACCCAGTATGGCCTTTCTTATGTTTTTATGTGACCTTTCTTTGAGAAGCTCTAAAATTGCCATTGTTTGCAACAGGCTTTGATAGTCAGCAGGGGGAATGCCCTCGAGTTAACAAAGTGCCTTTTCTTTGTCCCATGAAATTCTATTTATCTTTTGTTGAGGCATAAACTGTTAAAAATTGTCCTTTCCCATCTCTTGCTTGTGTCCTTCAGGAAAAAACTGTAAGCTTGCCAAAATAATAATGGAACACACAAACATTCTAAAGTGCCAGGCTCACACCACTGCCAAAGTAGCAGCACTCACTGGACTGGGGACACCTGGGAGCTGCCCAACCAGCTGTAGCAGAAAAGAAAAGAAAAGAAAAGAAAAGAAAAGAAAAGAAAAGAACCCTGTCGCAGATACACTATGCAGTCATGACCACATACTATTTTTCCCACAGGACACTTGCCCCATTCAGCGCACAGGGTGAATGCACAAGGGGACTGAATTAAGGCTGCATGGGCCACCCTAGATATGGCATTTTCTAACTTTTCAATGCTTGACCGTGCAACCTAAGTAACATTTTAAAAGGTAGTTTTGCTGTATGTATATTAATATGGATCCTCTTAGTAATGCAGACACTCTTTCAAGGCTGCCTACATAAGCCTACCTATAGACTGGAATTACACTAAACATTCTTTCCAGCACAACCTGCACCCATAAAGAGTACAGAAGCAGAGAAGTTAGAGGAAGGTGGTTACAGGGAATGACCAAAAAAAGTCTTTGGTCCAGTAACACACTTAATGGAAGTATACGTGGGAGGCAAAGACTCATGCAGCTAGTTACACTCTAGTTACTTTGAAAACTAATAGGTATGCAGTGAAAATAGATGGGTGGGAAGTTTCAAACTTTTCCAGTAATGACACAGTACTGGCAACCTCAAACATTCAAAAATCAGGAGTCAGACTGGGGCTTTAAGAAAAATACCAAATATCCTATCAGAGTTGGCTATACTGATAATCCAATTATTCATAGATTCATAGATTCCAAGGCCAGAAGGGACTGTTGTACTACAGGTCAGACTAGATGATCACACAGACCATAGAACTTCCCCAAAATAATTTGTGCAGACAATATCATGATCTTTGAGACCTGATTCATGAGTTTTGATTTCATGAGGTGGTCTGCTCATGCTTTTTGATCTTTTGAGTTGGCAGTACTGATACGGTCTCCTATCGAATGGTCAGGTACTATTATTGGCTCTGCATTCTGAGCACAGGGACTGCTCCTCCTACTGTCTCTCGAGGTGCAAGCCACCCAGAGGGATGGTGAGGAAGGGTCCATTGCCCCCTTGTCTTAAACTCAAGCCAGTGTAGCTGCCCAGCTTCAGAAAGCGGTCCACATGATATCATTAATAGTTCAATGCATATGCTTCCCCAGGGGCAATATTCCTCTAACGCCCCCTCTCTCCACCAGTGCATGGCCGTGCTTGTGTGTGGCTCCTTTGAATTTTCTTCTCAGATCCATTTGACTACCCATCTCTCTTGGTTCTTATACCACACCCATCAATGTAATGTTATTTAAATAGCTCCATTGTTCCACAGGAATATAGCTGTCTCCAAGGATACCTTCATATTAGGATTTTTTCTACATTACAGAATTATATTGTGTTTGAACAATATTGTAAATAATCAGGTTAGATGACATGAGTATGATGCTGCTGACCACAACTTTGCCGATCACTGTAGGCCAGGACAAATGATGTTTAGCACTGTATTAGCACCAGGGTTTAAATCATGATAATTAATAATGGTTAGTTGACATGACAGTGAGCATGATTTTTTTTTGGTGTACACTGACAAGTCTGTCATGGGCAACACCATGTCATTTAACTCAATTGATTATAATCATGTTCAAACATGATCAACTTTTGAAATGTAGACAAGCCCAGAGAGTGAAGTAGTCCTTGAGATAAATTGGAACAATCCCATGGAGAGCTTTGCAGATGAGCACTGAAACTTTGAATCTGAATCAGGATTTAGCAGGAAGCCAGTGAAAAGCGTAGAGCATGCGGTAGTATCATCTGAGGAGCCTATGCTACTGAATAGGCTGCTGTGTTCTGAACAAAAACAGAATTAAACAAAAAGATTGGCAGTTTCATTCCTCAAAACAGTGTATTGAAACTTCATTTATTTTCTTTCAACCAATATAATTCTTTGCATTTGCTTAGGCTTTTTTTCAGTTGGGACTAGTCTCCACATAACACATATTATTTGGAACATTCATTCTAGACTAGGCAATATATTGTCAAGTCTTCTCAGTGCTCTTGGTGCCTCTCGCTATTTTAGCTCTGTGAGACCTTCCCCAGACACTTAGATTATACTTGAAACAAAATGCCCAGCTTCTAGAAAATGTATGGTCTATCTCCTAGCTCTTTGGCTATGCAAACTTCAATCTGCTTCACTGTACTTCCCTACTTTACCCTTTACTACTGAGAGAAGCAAAGAAGAGGGAAAGCAAGGGAGTAGGGCTAGCTCAACTATATATGCAGAGCTATCCTCCAATTGCAGAGAAGATTAGCTCACAGTTTCTTTGGTGGTGGGGAGAGAGAGGCAGGTGGATACACCTTATTACTGCTTCATAAAAGGAGCAGTCTGCATCCACAGCATTTTTGCTGAAGATCTTCCCCAATTCCTTGGTGTACTGGTGGAACTAGTGGCAGTACCCCCTCTTACCACTAGGTGGAGATCCTGCCCTGTTTCTTGAAGGTATTGAGGCAGAAGGAAGGCTTCCTTCCTCCATCTTCTTCCTGCACCAACCTATCCATTGAATTCTCAGCAGGATTTGGTCCATGCTGTTCAATGTAAGACTATTTCGCTGCAGTCACAGATCTGTACACGCAACAAGGTTCAGAACATAAAACAATAAATAACAAAAACAAGCTAGTATACATGTAATGATGAAGTGAGCTGTAGCTCACGAAAGCTTATGCTCAAATAAATTTGTTAGTCTCTAAGGTGCCACAAGTACTGCTTTTCTTTTTGTGTACAGGAGGACTCCCAAGTCACAAATTTGATAGAACAAATGCTGGTTCAGATTTTGAAGACAAGAAATGATAGAAGTCTTAGATAAGCATCTCACCTTCATGAACAGTACGTTAGGTCTGGTAAGCATGAACTCCCTTTTGAAGCTTCTGAAGTGCTGAGCTTGGAGTCGGAACAGATATAATTCAGCCCTCTTTCCTGAATGGGTGTCAAAATAAATCCAATAATGTGATGTTCCTTTTATTTGGTAAAAACAATGAGGAGTCCTTGTGGCACTTTAGAGATTAACAAATTTATTTGGGCATAAGCTTTTATGGGCTAAAACCCCCTTCATCATCAGTTTACATCTTCCCACTCCTTTAGCATGCAAGTAAAACCTACTTGGACTGTCTTACACACTTTGGGCTAAATTCAGCCCTAGAGAAAGCAGGCACAACAGTCATTGAAAGATACACCCACTTACCCTCAGGCTGACACGCTGGGTAAAACCCTAGCCCCTTTACAGTGAATGGGAGTTTTGCCCTCAGTTTTAGTGAGTCCAGGATTTCACCTATTACATTTTTCCCTATGCTAACTTTGACCTCTTTGAATTAAGTTGTTTATGTAACATGCAAACTATTCCTTACACCCTATAATCAAATTCCCTTTGCATATTTCCTTTATGGGATTTGCTTCAGACAGAGCAATGTGTATTGAATATATATGCATTCCTTTGATGTCTTTGAATTTATGGGTAGTTTCACAGCTCACAACTAGTTTAACTAGTTCTCTCTCTAATTGCAAGCTAAGGATTTGCATTCCATTTTTCTTAACAAAAATTACTTGTAAATGCTTTCTTAAGCCTCGTCTATGCAAAATTTATGCACCAAATTAACTAAATCACTGATTACACAAATAACTAAAAACTAGTTAAATAGGTGCACAAACTGTGTAGACATGCTCATGGACTGTAAATTCTTTGGGCAGCATCTTGAACAACAGGGCCTCTGGACACTACAATAATATAAATATTACATCACCAGAATATTGATTTAAAACCTGGAAACCAGACCCATTTCTAATTTTCTCTTTCACATTGGTGTTTTTGGTTAACAGCTCTATTTCAATCATCTTCTGGTTTTTATTCAAAGGTATCAATCTTAAACTAGTATCCCTTTTTGGAAGGATCCCCAAAGCTGAAAGAAAATTCCAGATCAGCACTATAATTTCTGAAGAAACAAGAAATGTTATTTTTGGAGGCAGGACAAATAAACTAAGTGCAGCAGCAATAAATATTCAGCAAGTGCATTCATCTTCTTGCCTATTCTGTTGGATTTTACTATCCCATTCTTGAAGAGATACTACATCAATCTGATAAACAACGTAACAAATCTCTCTTGGCTGTTCTGATAATAAACATCTCCAGTTTGTCCAATCCATTGTGCCTTCATCTAGGCCTGAATCTAAAAGATCTCTCCTTAGGATACATGAAGGAGAAGCAACAGCTCCCATCCAGCCTACTTCAGGAACACCATTTTCAGCCCTCCCCACAACACCTGCTCAGAGAAAATGACTGTCACACCTGTAACAAGTATATCAAAGCTCTGCTCACCAATCAGTTTTCAATCTTCCTAAAATTTCTTCTCATCCTCCATTGTCTATCATCAGCTAGTCAACAGCTATGGGGGAAGAGGAATGTACTCCTTCACCTCCCCATCCTACGACATCACTCCTAACTCATTATCGGTCTCCTCTTCCTGATCACCATTTCCAAGAGTTTTGCCTCCATCTACTGAGCCTTACCTCTTCTTAGCACTCTGGGTATAGATTTCATCAATTTTTATTTCTCGGTAAAATTATTCCTTTTTACTGTTGTACCTTCCTTAGTTAGAAAAGGCTGGTTAATGGTCATGTATAAGCTTAATCATAGCCAAATTCATAGGGATTTTAGATAAGTGATCCCATTTTGGGATTTGCATTATATTCTTTTGTCAGTGGCACCCGTTTTCTACATTTGTTTTTTTTTCAATTGTACACCTGGCTGGGTGCCAGGACACTTGGATCCTTTTCTGCTCTGCCATTGACTCACTGTAAATCCATGGGCAAGTCACTTTGCCTCTCTGTGCCTCAGTTTCCCTCTCTGGGACAATGAGAATAACGATGACACAAAGATCAGTAGTGTTTCTCTTGTGATACCACTGCATATGCTGCTGAAACACTTACTGTCTTTTTTTGCTGTCATTTTGCATTACAAATGTGTATCTAATTTGCTGTTTGTCACTCCTATTCCTGTTTCATCATTTATGCTGTCCAGGTTTCTTTTTCCCATTGAATGAATTTATGTGTTGGATTATTTTGTATATATTAATTAGCTTTCCATTTTTCTGCCTCTCTTTCTAATATTTCCAGCTACATAGGATTTGCCATAGCTCTGGTAACAGTAGCTGATTTTCATGAGCGAATGTATGCCTTTGTGATCAGCTCATCCACTTCTTTCTTAAATTCTTTCAGAACTCTTGGACAAATACATAGATTCCTAGGCCAGAAGGGATTATTGTGCTCATCTAGTCTGACCTCCTGTATAACACAAGCCATAGAACTTCCCCACAATAATTCCTGGAGCAGATCTTTTAGCAAAACATCCAATCTGGATTGAAACATTGCCTGTGATAGAGAATCCACCCCGAGCCTTGGTCAATTGTTCCAATGGTTAATTACCCTCACTATTAAAAATGTACACCTTATTTCCAATCTGATGTTCTTTTTATCCAAACTTTCATTTGCCTTTCACCTTGCTAAGATACTTGTTCTTCAGACCCCTGTGATTCTGCATCTTAAATATTATAAAATACATTTCTCAAACTACCATACTGTTATTTTCCTTGTGGGAGTTGAGTGCATGTCATGCTCCTATTTAAATAAATGGCAAAACTTCTCTTGGGTAGAGTTGGAGCATGTTGGACACATGGGCCCTGATACTTCAATGAGCTCTGTGCAGGTAGACTCTTGTGCCCACATGAAACCCTGTTGCTGTCAGTGCTCTTCCAGCAGTACTCTATGGCTTGACAGCTACTTTCATTTCACTTTAATTTATAAACATGTGGACTGCTGAAAAGTTCCTTGCTTGGAAAGTAAGTTAAGCGTGGCAGAAAGGGCCATCAACCAGTCCTGAAATAGCTCAAAATTTTGTCTTTCACTAACAAAAAATAGTCAAATAAAAGATATTATCTCACCCACCTTCTGTCTCTAATATCCTGGGACCGACACAGCTACAACAACACTACAAACAAAAAATAGTAACTTGCCATTTGGTGGAAGGATTTTCTTTTTCTTCTTTAGACACTCACTCCCCATACCCTCATAACTGCTGCCATTCATATTCCATCCTCACAGGATTCCTTATTTTTGTCCCCCATATTATCCAGTTCCTTACTGCACCTTGATCCAGGGACCTAGAGTATTGTGTGTGTGTGTGTGTGCGTGCTGAAGTCCCAGATGGGACTGGGAGTTGGTAAATGGCTGTGACAGACATAACCATAAAAGGCCAACTAGGCAATCATCATATGGCTTTGGACCATCAGTGTTCTTGGCTATATACAGTGATTTGCTTATGGAAATTGAACATGTGACCATTCCATGAAAACCATGCAATTTATTCAGTTAAAAACCAAAGTATTTTTATCAACCCACTAGCTTCACCTGATAATATGAGAATTTTTGCATTATTTATTAAAAGGATATCAAAAATACCCTTCAGGTTTACACACTGAGGGCTCAGTCCTGTTACAAGAATAGCTCCACTGATGTTAATGGAGTTACTAACTTCTTGTGAGTATGAAGTACTCAGCTGAAGAAGCGCTGCAGGGTCTGGGCCATAATAACTTGCCTCCAAAGAGAAAAGTTTCCATGAAATAGAGAAATGAAAACACAAGAATGTAGATGTCACTGACAGCTACTGAAGAAATGATACTCTTTGTCACCCTAGTACCGTATACATTTCCCCTCTGAATTAAAACAATAATTTCCACTACCGCTGGTTTCCTTGTGTTCTGGTTGTTGGGGGGAGGAAGAGCCTGTCAGCAAGTTAAGAAGAGCTATGCTAAAAAGTGTAAAAGAGGGAAAAATGAATCAATAAAATGTTTAAAATAGTAATACGTTTTGTGCTAATGTATCACTGCATGCCATGTATGGTAATAAGCCAGATAACTCTGAAAAAAATTGCAATGATAAAATAATTTTATAAATGTAAAATTAAATGTGTTCACACCATAAAGGAACACACGGTCACCCAATCAGTATTTGTCCAAAACATATCTCATACATCACAAAAATCTTACTTATACAATTAAACCTATACTGTAAAAAGAAGTGTAATTACTGTTCTACTTTACAACACATACAAGTCAATGGGGGGGGGGTGTTTGCTTTTTTAAGCAGTGTGGTTTCCTAGGATGTACCCTAGAAAAGGCAACAGATATTCCTTCACTATGCCAGCTGGACCTGAACTGGGTGGAAGACATACACACATTAGCTATCCTGTCTTTTTTTAACCTTTTGGCTTCCATGAAGTATGTCAGGAAGAAGATTCTATACTTCAAACATAATGTCCCTGTTATATCTTAGGGTTACAGAGACAAACAGTCCCTAGTCCAGTATTTTGCATTGTGCTTCTATTTTGATTCCTGTAGCATCTCTGTGGGAGGATATGTCAAGGAACTGAGGAACAGTGTTAAACACAAAGTGAATCAAAAGCTGGGTCTTCCTTGCCCACTCAGAAATACAAGAGATGTTCTTGGCTGTGGCCTAGTTTTGCTGAGTCCTGCTTTCCTCTTAATTTTGATCACTGCAACTGAAAAGTCCTTGATCTCTTCCATTGCTGTTTTATGAGCCTGCAATTGGTTGTTAGTCTTCTTTGTTATCCTCTACAGCTCTTCCATTTTTTTTTGTTCTGGAAATTCTTTTTCACAACCTGGCTCTCCCATTTAATTATCTCTGATGTTAGCATTACTCTCATGTCCCTGGATTTTTGAGTGAACATTTCCATGAGGCGTTTGAGAGAGTTTTCTTAGTTACTGGTTGCTTCAACTTGGCAGAGCAAAATGGCAAAGACAACAGTAACTGAGTGCATGGGTGTAAATGATACTGCATTTGCTATTTTATATTCAGCTCTTTTGAAAGTTATATTCTGCATATACATACAGATCTCTACATACCCTAAATAAGAATAGGCTAGGATAGTTTATTAATCCTGTGCCTTGATTCAGCCCTGGATATATCATCTCCCTTTAGTAGTAGAAAGTCCACTCAGTGCAGCAGTGCAACGAACCTGCAATCTCTCCCATTGAGGTCTCCACTGTTGATGAGCACAGATCCAGAACATAATGCCAGTGGTCAGAGACAGGAACCTATCAATGGTAGCTAGGTATATGCTGAATTAGTGCACCCCCTGACTATCTTCCAAATGTTTATCTGCTTGAAAGTTGGGCAAACTTTGGTACCACCAAATGAAAATGCTAGGGTCCATCTTCAAAAGAAATACAGCATGGATAGACCAAGCTTGGTTTTATTCAGTTGCAAAAATCCAAATAATCCTTTTTACATTCAGGAATCTTCATCTCAGAAATAATATTTATTAAATTTTTGATCATAAAATATTTGATAATATATGACAAAGCAAAGATACATTGTGATCCCGTAGATCCCACTGTGTTTCACCATGTAAGCAGAGCATGTACTAGTCTCGTACAAAGAATTTGCTTGGCTTGCGTAAAGGTTTAATATGCTTCAGGAGAGAGTGTAGTCAGGATAAAACATGATTCTGCCTCTTGGATGTTCACTCATTTACCATTTCTGGCAGTGGCATGGGTCTGTGTCTGAACATGCTCTGGCGTGTTTTATTCGTTGGTTTATAAGAAGGTTATCTTTGCGTGGCAATGAGACTGACAAATTCTGGAGAAAACTAGGTCCCAAATAATTCTGTTATCTGTTTAAAAAATAGAAATGAAATCTCCAGTCTCAGACTTCTCTGGTACTCCTGTATAGGAATGTTACACACTTCAGTTTTGTTTTCTATAGGCTTCATGATATGTATGTCAGTGTTACTGTCTTTTAGCTTTTGCACAATCAGAGAAACTGCTGTCTCGTCTGGAGCTTTTAAAGGCCTGAACTTGCAGTTCTTACTCATGCAAAATGTCCATTAACATCATTGCAAAATTGGGAACTAAATCAGTAACTCATAAATTGATTCCTCTAATTTTCCCGAAACTATGCGCAGCCCCATGAAAAGCTGTCATGAAAAGTTAATGTAGCAAATATAAATGAAGCAAGACTGTTTCTTAAGGGTGAAATTCACTCTGGTGAGTCAAACCAACACAAATCCCTCAGCACCACATGCTCCTCACAACTGAGGCTGCATGGAGAGGTCTGCTACTAAAGCGATATGAGGTCTCATATGGCACCCATAGTGGTTGCAGAGAGATTTCAGTGCCAGCCCTATATAGGTTGCCATGAAAGGTGGCACTGGACACAGTTTCGGATTCAGTGATTATGCATATCCACAAGTGACCTAGAAGGACAGTGATTCCATCCCATAAACTGAAGGGTGAGGTGGGGAGGGCAACTGCACAACAGCCCTATTCCCCCACCTCTCTGCACTTCACTTGCCTGGATTTGTGCAAATGAAGCTAATTTCACCCCAGATAATATTACCTTTAATCACATGTGTCTAGTCTGGTTGGGATGGCCAAAAAAGCACTAAGAGGAAGAGCTTTTATTTGTCATAAAACAAACAAGTTTTGGTTCATAATGCTCCCAGGATTCCTTTTCAAATTCTTGCTGCCTGGCTATTGCAGCAACGAACACACATAGGACACTCTTTGTTCTGAGATTTCTGCAATTGCAGCTATATGAAGTAAAGATAGAGTGGGAGTCTTAACTTTATATTTTCCTTTTCATCTTAGTTTTAGAGAGTCTCTGCTGGGTAAATACAGTTTATGATAACATTTGTATATCAGCTGGATAAAGTTTGTCAGACCTGGACCTGCTACATTATTGGTTTTCAGTTCAAACTTCTGAGCAATAATGAAGAACCTTTACAAAGTCTTGGGAAATGGCTACTTCAATTTTAAGAATCTCATTATCACTCACTAACATCATAATTCCTACTCTAAAAATGACCTTTTTTTTAAAAAAAAGCACCACATTTTTATATGTATGGAGATAATGATCCCCAGTGAAAATCCTGCTGTACTTCTGAACTGACAAATCATATATCTGCACAATTAGTCATGGTACACAATAGAGATAATAATACTCCCATTCTCTTACCCTTTGTCCATCTTGTTTTCAGGGCACAGAATGTCTCTCACTATCTGTTTGTACAGCACCTAACTCAATGGGGCCCTCATCCCAGTGGGGGTCTGTAGGTGTTACAGTAATACAGATAATAACAATTAATAGTAACACTATGGTTAGTTTTTAAGGCACTGTGTAAGACTAACAGCCCAGAACTGGATGCTATGCCAACTCTGATTCCCACAAAGATTACTGTACTTTGTTTACATCCTTTGTTTTTCTAGAAGAAAGGGCACCAAAATCTAAGCCTGTCAGGTTTTGCTTAGTGCTCATTTCATTAGAGTCATTTGCAGCAGGAGATCACAAAATAATCCTTTTCATTTCTATTCTGCCTTCCCTTGGCAGATCTCAAATAGGTTTACAAACATTAATGAACCATCCCTAATAACAGCTCTGGAAGGCAGGTAAGTTTTATTATCCACTTTTTACAATTGCAGAAACAAAATCATTAAATGACTTTCCCAGTCATACAGCAGGGCTGTGGCAGAGCCAGAAAAAAACAACAACCTCTCTCCTGATTCACAATCCTGAATTTTGTAACAACTAGATCAAGCTCATCTCAAGCAAGGAAAGTTTATTTCAGAGACAAAGAAAAGTGGAAGCATCTCACATACAATAAATGTGGTCTCCATTTCTCCTAACATTAAAACATTTGGAATAATTTTTTTTAAAATGGGAAACCAAGTCTTTAAAAACTAAAAGCTTTGCAATAGCAATGAATCAGGCAGAAGTTGCTACGTTTTAATATGATGTAATATATGATAACATTTACACCCTAGAACAAAAATTTAAAACAATACAATTTAGCCTAAATCACCACCAAGTAACCCACAAATGCAATATTAAGTCTTACTCTGCCATGGTATTCCATATAAGGTTTAGCTAAGAAATTTCCCCATATTGCTTAAAACAATCCAAATAAGTCAGTATTAGCATTCTTTGCACTGGAAAACCACCACTTTGTCATTAAGTCTGAACTCTTTCCTTGTACATGAGATGAATTTGGGTGCACTGAGAGTAAAAGCTGAAAGATGGGGAAATGGTAGATTGTGAAGATGGAGAGGAGAGGGAGAGAGAACAGTATTCAAGGAATAGAAAAAAGGAGGGAAAGAGAATGAGAGGGAGGTCAAAGGAGGTGGGCAGGAAAGAATGAGCGAAAGAGCCATGGAAGGGGAAGGGAAAGAGAAGAGAAGCAGGAGGGGATAGACGGAGGGAGAGAGTAGGCATGCAGAAGTGAGAGAAAAAAAGGAGAAAGGAATCAAATAATAGTAAGGGAGGACTGGAGGAGGCTTTGTGCTGTGTGTGCCCTTACCAAGCAGCTGAAGAGGGCTGCTGCTGGAGCAGGTGCTGGGTTGGTGTGGTCTCATGGTTGCTGGTGCCGGAGACTCTCCTGCCTGACTGGAGCCTGCAGTCCCCAGGCCCAACTGAGTGAAACTGAGCGCAGGTGGCTCTCTTAAGGGTGCACGTCAGTGACCACAAACCTTTACACCATGAAACCACTTCTTCAAAAGCTGAAGGCCCAAAAACGTATACAACTGAGACCTGCACCCGAAGGAAATGGATGTGAGAGGGGGAATAAGGGGCCTCTTTGAGGGACAGGGAGCCTCTTCCTTCTGTTGCAAGGATCATTGCAGAAGGAGCTGTATTATGTGAACGAGACTAGATATCTGTTAGTGCCACTGTATTTTCTCTCTTGTGCTTCCTTAAACCTTAGCTCACAAGTGTTGATAAAAAATATACCAGGGCAGGTTGGACAGAGCTGACTTTTGGCCATTTAATTACAATCCAATTTTTGAAGCAAATGCAGTTTCTGCTGCTCAGTCTATGACTGAAAATCTGCGTAATTTGTTGGTATCTTTAGGGAGGTGCATCATTCAAGCTGTGATAACAATCCAAAAGAGGAAGATTCAAAGCAAAAATCCGAGCAAGATTCTAAATGTCTCATGGAAATACGCAGCAACATATGTCATCACAAGAGGGAGAAGACTTTAAAACTGAGCGAGAGCAGCCCTCTCCAGATGATTAAGACTTTGTTCGTCAGAATCTATCAGCTGACCTGCTCAGTTTAAAACTCTTAATGAGAAGTTTCTGGTCTTGTGTTTCTGTTATAAATATAAAGGGAAAGGTAACCACATTTCTGTATACAGTGCTATAAAATCCCTCCAGGCCAGAGGCAACATCCTGTTACCTGTAAAGGGTTAAGAAGCCCAGCTAACCTGGCTGGCACCTGACCCAAAGGACCAATAAGGGAACAAGATACTTTCAAATCTTGGTGGGGGAGGAAGGCTTTTGTTTGTACTCTTTGTTTACGTGTTTGTTCTCTCTTGGGACTGAGAAAGGCCAGACAGAAATCCATCTTCTCCAAACCATCCTAATCCAAGTCTCCAATATTGCAACCAGTATAGATAAGCCAGGCAAGGTGGATTAGTTTATCTTTTGTTTTCTGTGAATTTTCCCTGTGTTAAGAGGGAGGTTTATTCTGTAACTTTAAGGTTTTGCCCAGAGGGGGATCCTCTGTGTTTTGAATCTGAATACCCTGTAAAGTATTTTCCATCCTGATTTTACAGAAGTGATTCCTTTACATTTTTTTTATTAAAATTCTTCTTTTTAGAACTTGACTGATTTTTCATTCTTCTTTAGATCCAAGGGTTTGGGTCTGTGTTCACCTCTATAAATTGGTGAGGATTATTATCAAGCCTTCCCCAGGAAAGGGGGTGTAGAGCTTGGGGGGATATTTTGGGGGAAGACGTCTTCAAGTGGTCTCTTTCCCTGTTCTTTGTTTAAAACGCTTGGTGGTGGCAGTATACTGTTCAAGGACAAGGCAAAGTTTGTACCTTGGGGAATTTTTTAACCTAAGCTGGTAAGAATAAGCTTAGGGGGTCTTTCACTCTATACCCTAGAGTTCAGAGTGGGGAAGGAACCCTGATGGTTTCTAATAGCTGGAACAGGAGTAAAGCAGCAGTTTGTGTGAGTGGGCATAGGAAGCTATTAATTTCCACAGGAAAGCTCAAACTCAGCTACAGCAGCTGTAAGGACCTAGTGTGGCTTGCTTTACAGCTTGGTTGTCTAGAGTACAAAAAAAGGTCACCTGACTTGCCCACTCTCACAGTGAGTTAGTGAGTCATTTTATATAAAAGTGGAGGGCCCTCACTGTTAGCCTATCCTGGTCCTCTGCTCTAGTCTCTAAATTACACCCCTATATCTTTCTTCACATATGCATCTGATGTTGTAGCTCAATTATTCCTGTAATTTTTCACATCCATTGGCAATCGCTGGAAAGGTGGAGCTTGGCTCATTAAAGCTGCTTGCCTCAGGTAGGGTACCCATATCATCACTCGTTGGAGTGGGTGGGGGTAGTGTAGTTCCAGATCTTCTCATTATTCTTCATTTTATTCTTCTTATTTTATTGATTATTTATGAAGCACTAACAATATGTTTGGCACTGTACAAGAAACAAAATACAGACAATCCCTGCTCCAAAGAGCTTGCAGTCTAAGCAAGACAGACTCAGTGTAGCTAGGATGCTCTATGAAACCCAGCAGAAGCCATGACTAGGATTTTTTGTTATTAATATTGGCTGAGTAATTTCTTATGGGCATCATGGAAAATGAACCTTTAGAAAGGATTTAAATGAAAAGAGTGTAGTAGCTTGATGGTTCAGATCTGGGAAGGCATTTTACACATTGAGGATTACATAGAAAATGTCACAAAGACAATTGCAGAAGTGGATGAACAGAGCATTGAGGTTGATGTCACTGGCAAAGCAGAGCCAGCAATGTGATAAAAAGACCAGCTTGGAGATGTAGGCTGCACCAGTTATGTTGGGTTTTGATATTGAAATGAAAACAAGTTTAAACATGATGTGATGGGAAATGGGAAACTGCAGAGATTTGAAGAGGAGTGAGGGAGATAGTCAGATGAGTGTGAAAGAAAAAGTTCCCTAAAGCAGGAAAGAAAATATAGCCCCTGCACCAGGCACGCTGGCCGCTGCTGGGGAAGTCTTGGGCCATCGCGCCCTCGCACCCAGCAGTAGAGTTTGGGTGTGGGAAGGGGCTGAGGCTGGGGGTTGGGACACGGGACTGGGTGAGATGGGGTCTGGGCGGCGCTCCCCGGAAGTGGTGACGTTCCCCTTGCTCAGTTGCTAGGCAGAGGCATGGCCAGGCAGCTCTGCATGCTACCTCTACCCAGAGCACTGGCTTCGCAGCTCCCATTGGCCAGGAACCGTGGCCAATGGGAGCTGCAGCAGCGGTGCCTGCAGGTGGAGGCAGCGCGCAGCAGAGTTGCCTGACCACGCCTCCGCCTAGCAGCTAAGCATGGGGGATGTCACCACTTACGGGGAGCCCCCTCAGGTAAGCACCGCCCAGAGCCTGTCTCACCCCATCCCATGCCCCAACCCCCTGCCCCCTCCCACAGCCAAACTCTGCTGCTCCTGGGGGGAAGGCGCAGAGCCAGGTAGGGAGCCTGCCGGCCCTGCCAACCCCACCCCCCAGCACCAGCGGAGGCCCCGGGTCATGCACCACTGCCCGCACCCCCTCAAGCAGCCAGGCCATCCTCCCCCAGCACCCACGGGGTTCCCAGGCAGCCCCCCCCAAGTTTTATTCACTGGTATTTTTAGTAAAAGACATGGACTAAAACGTAGCCTTAATTATGACAACAAACTTTTATGGTGTTCACCTCCTCTACCCCAACACATTCATAGAATCATAGAACTGTAGGACTAGAAGGGACCTCAATAGGTCATCTAGTCCGATCCCCTACACTGAGGCAGGACTAAGTATTATTTTCTAGACCATCCCAGACCTTCAAAGACAGAGGTTCCACACTCTCCTTAAGACTGTAATTTGTTCCAGTGCTTAACTACACTTACAGGTAGGACGTTCTTCCTAAATTTTCCTTGATGCAATTTAAGCCCATTGCTTCTTGTCCCATCCTCATTGGATAAGGAGAACAATTTATCATGCTCCTTTTTATAACAACCTTTCATGTATTTGAGACTATCATCATTCCCCCCGCCTTTATTTGAAGACTATCATCATTCCTCCCACTCCTTTATTCTTCTCTAGACCAAACCACTCCAGTTTTTTCAATCTCTCCTCGTAGGTAATGTTTTCTAGAACTTTAATCATATTTGTTGCTCTCCTCTGGACTTTCTCCAATTTGTCCACATCTTTCCTGAAGTGTGGTTCCCAGAACTGGACAGAATATTCCAACTGAGGCCTTATTCATGCTGAGTATAGAGGAAGGATTACTTCTCATGTCTTGCTTACAACACTTGTGCTAATACATCCCAGAATGATGTTCATTCTTTCTGCAACTGTATTACATTGTCGACTCACATTTAGTTTGTGATCCACTGTAACCCCCAGATCCTTTTCTGCAGTACTCCTTCCTAGGCAGTCATTTCCCATTTTGTATTTGTGCAATTGATTATTCCTTCCTAAGTAGAGTACTTTGCATTTGTCCTTATTGAATTTCTCCCTATTTATTTCAGACAATTTCTTCAGTGGGTCAACATCAATTTGAATTCTAATCCTGTCCTCCAAAGCAATTGCAACCCCTCCCAGCTTGGTATTGTCTGCAAACTTTATAAGTGTACTCTCTAAGCCAGTGGTTTTAAACCTTTTTTCATTTGCGGACCCCTACAAAACTTTGAATGGAGGTGTGGACCCCTTTGGAAATCTTAGACAATCTGCAGACCCTCTGGAATCCAACAGTTGAAAACCACTGTTCTGTGGGTAATGACAACCTTTTGCAGACTTTTAGACATAGTCTGCAGATCCCCATAGTCTGCAGGTCCGTGGACCACAGGTTGAAAACCACTGCTCATTATCCAAATCATTTATGAATATATTCAGAGAACTGGACCCAGGACAGATCCTGTGGGACCCCACTTGATATGTCCTTCCAATTTGACTGTGAACCACTGATAACTTCTGTTTTCCAGCCAGTTGTGCACTCATCATATAGAAAGTTTGTCTAGGCCAGGGGTTCTCACAACACATTTTTGGTGGCTGCTCTGACAATTTTTTCCTAAATACTTAATTAACTTTAGGAAAAACAAATAAATATGCACATATCCATCCATGCCCAAACCATAGCAATTTATTTATGTTGGGGTTTATTGCAGATTCAATAATAAAAAGAATGTACAGTTGTCTCTAATCTTTATTGGATGTAAACAGAATAGAAACACAAATAAGGTGCTTTGCGTGTTTTGCTCTTTTGGTTGATTTTAAAAAAAAATTTGCTAGTTAGTAAGTCTGCTACGGTGATAAGTGATATTTGTATATTTGTTAATATCACTTTTCACAGCAGACTTACTCATCCCTGGCAAGCTGGGAGACAAATTAAACCCTGGATGGGGAAGTAGGTAAGGAGGGCAAGGGGCAATAGGGGGCTGGAAGAGGTAGTGGGGGTTGGGGGGATGTGGGAGGTGAGTCTGGGTCTGGATCCTGGGGTCCTGCTGCACAACTGAGTGATGGAGGAGGCAGCAGGGACCAGGGATGATGTGGTGGGAATGAGCCCAAAGCCCTGGGGCTAGGGGATGAAGCCCACCATCGCATGGCCAGATCCTGCTGCCTACCACCCCAGGGCTGAAGTCTGAAGACCAAGCCCCACCGCCTCTAGGAAGGTGGGGAGCTCACAATGGTCACCTACTCCTACAGTGTTTGTGGCTCCAGAAAGGGGCAGGGACCAACCCTCACTGGTGGCTCCAGGGGAGAGACCGCTGCTTCTCCCCGCACCCCACAATCACCACCCAGGAGCCTGTGGCTGTAAGAAAAGCCCCTGGTGGCCACATTTGAGAAATGCTGGTTCAGGCTTTTACTCCAGTTTGCTTATGAAAAGGTCAAGTGAGACAGGATCAACAACCTTTCTAAAGTCAAGATACCTCACATCTACTGCTTCCCCACATCCAGAAGACTTATTACCCTGTTGAAGAAGGATATTAGGTTGGTTTGACATGATTTGTTCTTGACAAATACATGTTGACTGTTATTTATCACCTTATTATATTCTATGTGCTTACAAATTGATTATTTGTTCCATTGTCTTTCTGGGTATCAAAGTTAAACTGACTGATTCCTGGGTTGTCCTGATTTCCTTTTTATAAGCAGGAGCTATATTTGGCCTTTTCCAGTCTTCTGGGACTTCTCCTGTCCTCCACTATCTCTACTGTCTTACACAAATTCTCAAAGATAATTGCTAATGGCTCAGAGATCTCTTCAGCCAGGTCCCACTGTATTTTGTCAGGCCCTACTGACTTGAAGACATCTAACTCTTAACTTGTTCTTTCCCTATTTTAGCCTCAGATCGTACCCCATTTACACTGATGTTCACTATGTTAGTTATCCAGTCACTGCTAACCTTTTTGATGTAAACTGATACAAAAACGGTGTTTAACACTTCAGCCATTGCTGTGTTTTCTGTTATTGACTTTCCCTTCTCATTGAGTAATGGGCCTAATCTGTCCTTGGGTCTAATGTATTTCTAAAATGTTTTCTTGGTACCCTTTTTGTCCTTACTAGTTTAATTTCATTTTGTGCCTTGGCGTGTCTAATTTTGTCCCTACATGCTTGGGAAAGATGCAGAGGATTTTATCGATTCCTCGCGTTTTTGTGGTTGGTTTATCAGTTTATGAAGAATCAGACTTCATGGCTGGTGATTCAGTTGCTTGTTTACCAGAGTCTCAGTGTGTCTGTTTATGAGTAAGCCATATTCTGGCAGGTTTTTCTTTTGTCAAGTTAGTTCATATTTAATGACTAAAAATGAATAAATAAAAACCCAGTTCATTTGGCTTATGTACATGTAGATGTATTGAACAGGAGACAGAGGACTTCCATCCTAATATGTCCGATAGTAAAGCACTTTCCTGAGTGAACTAGTAAATGGTATCTGTTTTTTGAACACGTACACGCTAGAACTAAAATTGGATTCTTCATTGGGAAAACTGATTTTGTTACCACATCACACAATCACTCTATTTCTTTTATATCAGAAACAGCTAACTGATATAGCTAACAGCTATATCAGAAACAGCTAACTGGAGTTAGCCTTGCTTGAGTGAGAGCAGCCAAACTGCAAAACAACACTCAAGGTATACAGAATGATGTAGTTAGCAGCATAGAGTGGATTAGCAGCTGATGAGTTGTGCTATCTCGAAGTGTAACCTGTAGCTCACCTCCATTACATTACTAGTTTAAGCATCAGCTGCACTCGAGCGTCAAACCATACTCCCTTAGGGGACAGCTCAGACCTAGATGTAATAATTCTGGGGCTCTGTGAACTATGGAAATTGTGGGGAAGGCACCTTCCTTAAACTAGGCAAAGTATGTGATATACAAGACAATTGCCACCCTAGGAACACCCCCTGTGTGTCGTCTAAGTCATACCTCCAAAACAAAGGTTCTCAACTGGCAAGGGGGAGGGGTGTGTGCTTTGGACTTTTGGGTCAGGCACAAGTCTTCTGATTGTTTAATGGTTATGATAGAATTGGAGAGAGCCAAGTGCCAGGTCACAGTGACACTCACTCAAGTTTGGCCCAGTCACCCCATAATCATGATGTGAGGTGGCTGGGACAAATGTGATTGGCATTGCGACCTGGTGTGTGGGTTGCAGTACCGCTCAGGTTTGGACCGCTTGTTTTTGTTTTCTTTTCCCCAAGTGGTTAGGGTCCTCCTGGAGACAGGAGTCCTGTGCAAGTACACTGAGCACACATTTGTTAATCTGGGCCTGGGACAGCTTGCTCAAGTTTAAAGCACCTCTTAACTCAAACTAAAGATATTTATGAGTGGACTGGAGATAAGTAAGGGGAAACACTTGAGTTATACCTCAAGCTAATATTTCAGTGAAGGGAAGCCCTTAGGGATAACCCCCATCCCTTCCAAAAACCCCACAGGAACCTGTTACAGCAGATTGTGACCAGTCATCTATCTAGTCCGGTATCCTGCCTGTGATGGTGGTCAGTATTGAATTCTTTAGAATATACAAAATTCCCTCTAACAGAATAAATAGTCCATAGCAGAAATTTCTCCCAAACTTCAGGCAATTAGTTGTTTATACTCTGAAGGAAGAGGGTATATACCTCCCATTAAAAAAATAAATAAAAAGTTTGTTAAAATCCTGTCTAACTTAAGTGTGGATGTTTTCATTATCCATATAAATATCCGATCTTCTTTTAACCCTACACAATTATTAAGCTTGATTGTACTTTGTAATGGTATAACCCCAGGTTAAACACACATTGTGTAAAAAAAAAAATTCCTTTTATCGGTTAAAAAGGTTTTGCCATTCATTTTTAGTGTGTGTCCCTTGATATTTTGTAAGAAAGAGTACAAATGAGTGCCTGATTTACTTTCTCCAAACCATTAATTATATTGTTAATAATATATCTATCATGTCCCTTATCAGCACTCTTTCTGCTAAACTAAGCAGTCTTGAGAGGGTTGAAAAGATCATTATTTTAGATGCCTGTATTTGGACGCCCTTTGATTTGGTGATCTCTTTTTTGAGATGTGGGTCACCTGAGCTGAATACAGTAGTCAGGATTTTGAATCACAGATGTAGATGTATTCAGCCAGGTGGATACTGATGTAGTAATTTTGTACTTAACTAAAAAAAGATACCAAATGGCCTGTGTGCAAATGTTATTAGACTCTCTAATCAGGTCACAAAATCATACTCTTCCACTGCTTCAGTGAGATGTTGGGCGGCGAAGTCACCACATGAGCCTATAAGAGATTGATCCCTAAATGTCAATGCCATTTAGAGGTGACACTGGTAAAAGAACGTAGCAATGTGAAATACCCAATCCAAAATATTTGCTAGAACATTTAACATCCTTTCCCAGCACTGAATAAAAGCTACACTGTCGTTGCAGAGTCAAAATGACACTCCTGCTGGAGCCTGGCTTTAACAACAAAATTGTAAATGGAAAATAACACAACACAATCCCTAACTTGTGCCTTCTCCTTAAGTTGGTAGGTCTGTCTAAGCTTTCTCCTTGGGTTCTTTCTCTTAGGTCCTGTCTGTCACAAACCTGAGCTAATCACATCTTTCTTATTATATTCAGGAATCTAATTAATCACAACTGCCCCATAGAGTTGGTAGCAATTAAACTGCAACTCCCAGTCAGGTTCCAATACCTGCTAACAAGGTAGAGACACCTATCTACGGTCATGCAGTGGATAGTCATTTGAGGTAAAAGATGTTTGCACATCCTTCTGCAAACTCAAACCTTGTCACAGGAGCTCCATGTATTCAAAAAGCCGTGGTGCAAAAACCCTTAGGGCCTGGAGAAAGCTATTTTCTCTAGTGATTCCAGTGTGAGTGAAATCTGCCAGAACCCATTAGGTCATATGCCTGACTCAGGATGTTATTTCCATTACTCATTCTCTGTGGTTCAATCATAAAGTTACAGCCCCGTTAGAAATTTGATGTCTTGCTGAAAGTACCCCATGGCGTAATGCTGTTCATAATGGTCTTCTATATACTCCTGAACAAAAGGAGAATCTCTCTCAGTTGAGGGGAGCCTCATCTGTCCCAATCTGACTCACAATGGTAGGCTGGTTTCCCCAAATAGGTCTGGAAATCCCATAGCTTCTGAGATGGGAATCTCTGAAAACTCCTAGAACAGAGGTGGGCAAACTACAACCCGTGGGACCGTCCTACCCAGCCCCTGAGCTCCTGGCCCGGGAGGCTAATCCCTGGCTCCTCCCCTGCTGTTCTCCCTCCCCTGCAGCCACGTGGCGCAATGCTCTGGGCAGTGGGGCTGCAGAGCCCGGCCTGACCCGGTGCTCTGTGCTGCCCAGTGCAGTGCGGCATGGCTGCCTGTCCTGGTGCAGTCACGCTGCCAGCCACCGGTTCTCCAGGCAGCGTGGTAAGGGGGCAGGGAGGGGGTTGGATAGAGGGCAGGGGTGTTCAGGAGGTGGTTAGGGGCATAGATAGCAGTTGGGGCAGTCAGAGGGCGGAGAATGGGGGTTGAATGGGGGCAGGGGTCTCGGCGGGGCAGTCAGGAAGGAGAGGAGGGGTTGGATGGGGTTGCGGGGAGCAGTCAAGGCACACGGAGCGGGGGGGGGTGGATGGGGCAGGGGTCCCGTGGGGGCAGTCAGGAAGGAGAGGCAGAGTTGAATTGGGTGGTGGGGGGCAGTTAGGGGTGAGGGGTCTGGAGGTGGGCAGGCAGAAGGGGGGTTGGATGGGGCAGGGATTCTGGAGGGGCAGTCAGGAAGGAGGGGGGTTCGATGGGGCGGCAGGGGGCAGTTAGGGGCATGGGGTCCGGGGGCAGTGAGGGGACCGAGAGCAGGGGGTGGTGGATGGGGCAGGGGTCCCGGGGGGCCGTCAGGGAATGGAGGGGGGTTGGATGGGGCAGGAGTCCCAGGGGGGCCGACAGGGGGTGAGAAGTGGGGGGGTCGGATAGGAGACAGGGGTCGGGCCATGCCTAGCTGTTTGCAGAGGTACAGCCTCCCCTAACCGGCCCTCCATACAATTTCAGAAACCCGATGTGGCCCTCAGGCCAAAAAGTTTGCCCGCCTCTGCCCTAGAAGCTGGTTAAAATGAATGACATCCCCCTCCAATACAACTGGGTTAGCCAACTTGTACTGCTCCCCAACAGACAACTTTATTCTTCCATTTGGACATGGTCTAACATCCCCATGGATGTACACTATGTAGATTACCTCACCAGCGAGTGTGCAGTACTATGGCACTACCTGGTGTTCTCAGACCAGGGACTGGTGCAGTGGGAGCTGACCGAGATGTCATTCTTTGAATGGGGACTCTAGTGGACACCAGTGAGTTGCAAATCTTACAGAGCAGGTGTGTCTGTGGTTGCATTCGACAAAGGGACATTTGCAGGGACTATGACTTAAGCACCATATAATAAGCAAATAATAGAACCCTGACTCCTTGGGTAGGATGGGCCTGGATCTCGCCCATCATTCTGACCAACCTCTTCAACCGAGCAATTCATTTGCTCTCCCTTGGTTTGCAACCACCTGAAGAAGTCATATCAATAATGCTAATTGCTAGAACTGAGGTCTGAGGTTTCATTTTAAAACAGCTTTTAAAAAAGTTTTTGAAGTCTTTATATGATGAGGGAGTGTTTTGATTTGTTTCAATGTGACATTTAAAATCCCACTCATTTTTGAAAATCTCTTTTCATACAAACTGTCAAAGCATCTTGATAGCAGCCCCTGATTTTCTATATTTTATAATAATGAGTCTAAGCAAGACAAAAAGGAATCTTAATTCCATAGTAAATGTTTTTCTACCAAAATAACATTCATGGTGCTTAAAAATATGGGGATTCTTCTGCGCTCTCTCTCTCTCTCTATATATATATAATTGCAAGGATTGTGTCACAAACTGTGGAGACAGTCTGACTGAGGAAGATTTTAAAAAATTCTTGAGATTGCAAATGACTCATTGAAAACCCACATAACAAAATTCTCCATCCCTAGAGTCTTTAAACACACCTTTAAAATGGCAGGTTTGCTGAGTCTCACTCATCCAAAGGGAGAATCCCTTATATTGCATTAATTTTAAGTCAGTTTTCAAACATCTGTGAAGAAGGAATTTGTTTGTTTTTCAGCACGGAATTTGTTTGTTTTTCAGCATGAAATTTACAGTTATGCTTTCGGAAATCTTTTCTGAATCCCGTCATAAAACTCAAAATGACGGTGTGTCCAAATCCCCACCTTTTATCTACAAAGGAGAACAGACATTGCAGAAACAGCCTCACAATATTATTTAGTATTTACACAATGTCATAGTTGTACATGGTGTTTTCAGGCAATTAAGAAATGACAGGTCCCTGGCAGAAGATTTTAGTTTAAATAAGAGAAAACTCAGCAAGGGTTGGCTGTAAAGAAATGGGGAAGAATGGGGGGGAGGGTTACATCATCAGTGAAAGAACATGAGATATTTTCATTGTTATATACACATTGTATTAGTTCCTTTAAAAATAATACATTAGAATTTGAGGACAGTATCTACAAGACTAACAAAGGGCCACTGGTTAAAATGGGGAGTTCTGATTAAAAACTGATATCATGACACAATATGTGGTAGCCTACTGAGTTAGAACAGACAATAATACAAGATGGATATAAATAACAATGAAAGACAAAGTGGGTGAGGTAGTATCTTTTATTGGACCAATGTGTTGGTGAGAGAGGCAAGACGCAGAGCTGTGTGTGGCTCAAAAGCTTGTCTCTCATCACAGAAGTTGGTCCAATAAAAGATATTACTTCACCCTCCTGGTCTCTCTAATATCCTGGGACCAACATGGCTGCACTGCACACAAATAATGTAATTTATATATGCATTTAAAGTTATCATCAGGATATATTTTTCTTCACACCATATATTGTATAAAAATACCAAATATTTAGCCATACCTGCATATCATGGAAAATTGAAAACCCTGGATTTTCTTGTTGAATTACCCTGCTATCATCATACTATGCCTCATTTTCTGTCACTTGGTAATAATTCTAAATTTATGCTTTTACCATCCGTGCCATTTGAAGGGTCCAATCCTACAGCCCTCACCTCACCCGCCTCATTTGAGGTCAATGAGAGTACTCACAGATTCATAATTTTAAAGCCGGAAGTGTGGCCAAGTCAGCCTCTCTCCGGTCTGTCTGGTGGAATGCAAGCAAAGAAAACTGGTAACATGGTACACTTTCTTTGAGTCTGCCTATTTTAAAAGAGGATTTAGTTACAGAATACGGTAGCGATATCACAGAGAGGTTTTTTTTTCCCTAAATGCATTTTGAATCAGTGCCATGTTCGAAGGTGATGGCCGAAATCCTGGCCCCATTGAAGTAAATCGTAAAATTCCAGTGGCGTCAGCCGGGGGTTTCCCATTTATTTCAACGATTTCACACGTTATGTCAACGAGCCATCAGACCGAAGCTGTGTTTTAAATCATTACTTAGCTAGCTACAAGCAAGCTATGCGGAAAGGTGGTGGAGCATGATAATCTAGTCTGACCTCCCAGATAACAACACAGGCCGGAGAACTCACCCACGGGAGTGAGGGCTGCGGCACCCCTCCCTGACATGGCAAGCGCCTCCCTGGTTTGTTTGTTTGCCCTGCACGAGCACCCTGGTGCTGATCAATGGCTACCTCTTCTCTATTGCGCGCTGGGGGCTTTGCAGCCCCCAACGGAGGAGGCGTGAACACAGCCCTGCGCAACAGCCAGCCTCTGAGCCAAGCCAGGCGCAGCTCCTCACTTGCGAGGGCCTTTGATGCTTTCACATGGTTTCCCTCAGAGGCAGAGGCGGCGGCGGCGGCGGCAGCTCAGGCTGCGGCCTCTTGGGAGGTGTTTCCAGCACGCACGAGACGGCCGGGGAGGGTCCGTCCCCGCGTCCCGGGGCTGCGGCTGCCACACGCGGGGAGATGGGTCTGGCGAGAGGCGCGGGCCCCTTACCCACGGCCCTGCGCGCGCGGGACCCTCTGCCCGGCTCCCCCAGCCCCTCGCTCGTCGCGGATTACCCAGAACGCCCTTCTCCCGCGCATGCGTAGCGGGGCGTCCGCTCAGGAAGAGGAAAATGGAATAAACAAGCCCCGGGCCGGGCCCATTGACGAGCCGCCTCCGCTCCTCGCCTCCGGCGGGCTGGGCCGCGCGGCCCCTTTAAGAGAAGCACAATCGCGCCCCCAGCTCCCCCCTTCCGGAGCCGGAGCCCCGGGTGAGGGCGGCGGCTCCCGCGGCCCCTCCCCATGGTGCTGAGGCTGGCGGCGTTGCCATGAACAGCGGCGGCCTCCCCTGCCCGTCCCCGGTGGCGGGGGCCCCGGCGGGGGTCGGGGCGGCGGTGGGGGTCCCGGGCCCGGCCCCGGCCCCGGCCCCCGGCGCGGGGCTGAAGCTGAAGTTCTGCCGCTACTACGCCAAGGACAAGACCTGCTTCTACGGGGAGGAGTGCCAGTTCCTGCACGAGGAGCCCGGCGCCGCCCCCGCCTGCCCCGGGCCCCCGCCCGCCCTCGGGGGGCTCCCGCTCGGCCTGCCCGGCCCCAGCGCCCCCGCCGCCGGGCCCGGCTACCCGCACGGGGCAGCCCCCGGAGCGGCGGCGGCGGCGGTGGGGCCTAAGAAGGCCGAGCTGGGGGGCGGCGGCGGAGGCGGCGGCGGGGGGCTGGATGGACCGCGGCTGGCGAGTGAGTGCGGGCGAGGGAAGGAGACAACGGCCCAGCTCCCGCAGCAGGGCCGAGTCCCGGCTGGTGGGAACTGGCAGGGGCAGGGCCGGGCAGCCCGTCCTGCCCCCGGGCGGCGGAGGGGGCTGGGGATGCTGAGAAAGGTGCCCTGATTCCCCCCGCGGATACAGGGGGAGGAGGAGGATAGGGTGCTGGTTAGAGAGGCAGGAGATGGGGATTGGGGGGGGAGGGATAGCTCAGTGGTTTGAGCATTAGCTTGCTAAACCCAGGGTTGTGAGTTCAATCCCTGAGGGGGCCATTGGGGATTGGTCCTGCTTTGAGCAGGGGGTTGGACTAGATGATCTCCTGAGGTCCCTTCCAACCCTGATATTCTATGATTCTATGATACCAGGGAGGGTGTCCACCTCCAGGCTGGGTAGAGATACAGGGAGGAGATGGAGATCTCAGGGATGGTATCCCCTGTGGATGTTGGTTAGGGAAGCAGGGGAGTGATGGGGGTTACCAGGAAGGGTCTGCAATGCAATGGGTTTGGTGAGTGGCAGAGATGTGTGAATGCCCTTTGGGAAAGCACCTGGCATGTTCTGAGTAATACCAGAAGCAAATGCTAAACCGTAACGGCGATGGCTGAGGTTGGTGATTGGGGAGATTTGGTGCACGTAGCTTGGCGCTGTGTAAAAGGAAACTGGTTTAATTTGTTCAGAGATGCTTTGAAATGACTTGCTGCTTTGAAGTGACCTGCTGCTTTTCATATCTTTTTTTCCTCTTTACACTGTCCCTCCAAAACCATCAATTTGCTGGTCCATGTGTAGGTGCACAAAACTTCTAATCTCTCTGATGGTGCCTCAGTTCCCAGTCTTTCATACACCACCTCTACCCCAATATAACATGACCCGCTATAACACGAATTCGGCTATAAAGCGGTAAAGCAGCGCTCCGGCGGGAGGCGGGGCTGCGTGCTCTGGTGGATCAAAGCAAGTTCGATATAACGCGGTTTCACCTATAACAGGGTAAGTTTTTTTGGCTCCCGAGGACAGCGTTATATTGGGGTAGAGGCATATTTGGAATCTGTTAAATTTTTTTTTTTTTTTTTTTTTTACTAATTAACAGAAGCTTACTCAATTACTTTCTGGCTGACATCAGGGAGATCCAAAAGTGTGTAGGTAAAACAGGGAGCCTCAGTACGCCAGCAGGTAAAGTGTTTTTGTATCAGAGTCAAAACAGGAAATTCAAAACTTTCTGCTAAAGGCTCTGCTGGAAGAGAGATTAGTATGAAGAAGCTGTTTCACTAGTAGCTTTGTAGGGTAGTCAAGTTGGGACAATTTTTAAATGAGATTATTTTGATGGGAATCTTAAATTTCCCAACTGATACACTCACAGTATAGGTTTCAGAGTAGCAGCCATGTTAGTCTGTATTCGCAAAAAGAAAAGGAGTACTTGTGGCACCTTAGAGACTAACAAATTTATTAGAGCATAAGCTTTCGTGAGCTACAGCTCACTTCATCGGATGCCAAATGCATCCGATGAAGTGATCTGTAGCTCACGAAAGCTTATGCTCTAATAAATTTGTTAGTCTCTAAGGTGCCACAAGTACTCCTTTTCTTTTTACTCATAGTATAGCCCTTCATCCTCAGCTGGCATTAAAAAAAATAAAGTATTTCAAATTAAGTCCCCTTCTGCACTTCTCATTTGTTTGAGGAGAGAAGAGAATTGCAGGTGTCTGGGTTCCATATTAAGCTGAGTTACTGTCAGTGATGCACTTGCTATACTTGAGTTTTATTAGCTGTACGTTTGAGACTTGCAGAAAACTAGCTTTGTAAATGACTTGGTCTGTAGTTGCAGCAGCACTAAGCATAGCAAAATCTTCTTAGCTGTGGAGGCTTTTTAAAAAAAGGCTGTCATGCCCTTTTAAATTAGTACACTACATTTGATTGCATTATGGGTCTGTGGCATAAGCTTAATGTTTGTTTGCATGAAGTAATTTCTAACTATCTAACGTTTTTTCATGGTACTTTTCTGAAATTCGGATAGTGATGGACGGTATAGATATAGCTGACAGATGGCAAGTTTGTTCATGGTATTAGACCTCTCTACCAATGAACTTTGTTGCTTTTGTATCTCTAACAGTAAATTACTTGCCAAGTTTCAAGGTGCTCATATATACTATAGTGAGCCTGTTCCATTGAGCAGTGTTATCTAGGTAGTTAATGTGAGATTGACAAACATGGAATGTAATCCTGTCACGTGTACTTTTACAGGAGGAGAGGGTAGCACCATCTATGGTTAAGATTGCCCAACATTTTCCCATATAAGACGCTATTTTCAGTTTCTTATAATTTTGCCAAATTTGAACTGGTCGAACTGAAATTTTTGAAGCCAGTTGTTAACTTAGTTTGATTTTTTTTTTTTTTTTGGAAAGTTTTTCAGCAAAAATGGTTCAGCCATTTGTCAGAACAAAGTTGGGGGGAAACGGCGCTGTTTTTCCAATATTCAAAAAATTCTTGCGTCCTTTTGCTAAGAAGCACTTGTGCAGCCAGGCTTGGAGCCGGAGTTGAAATTTGGCAGGAGGGTTTCCTTTATGTCAGAGATGTTTCTTTTGCTGTTCCTGTGAGGGGGAAGAAATGCCAAGTTATAAGCCTTTAAAAATTTCGCTGTGCATATGTTCAGTATGGACTTGAGAATTTACCAGCTAAATGCTCTGAAGGTTTTGTCTGTACTGAGCATGCTCTAGCCCAGGGCACGGGGACTGAGTAGGATTTTCCTTCTAGTTGCAGCTCCCTGCTCCTGTGGCCCCAGACACAGGAACTGAGAGTTGGCAGACTTGTTTCTATGCCCTCATTGCTTCTCCTGCTGAGTCCCAGGCAGTGTGGAGGACGAAGCCACCTGGTTCAAATGCAGGAGCACAGAATGGGCAGTGCTAATTGAATGATCTGCTATTCAGTAGCTTATTTACTACACACACTAAAACTCTCCTCTGAATACAGAATTATTAATTTCCTAGTGGGCATTTCTGCCTCGCTCATCCCTATAGTATCTGAAATCATAACATATGTTTGTTTGTTTTCACAACACCCCTGTGAGATGAGGGAGTATATCCCCATTTCACAGATGGGGAGCTGAGGTATAGAGAGATCAAGGTCACAAGCACCCACTAATTTTGGGTGCCTAATATGAGAAACCTAGGATCTGATTTTTCAGGTGGAAAGTTCTTAAGTGCTTTATTTGTTCAAAACACAGCTCCCACTGATTTTAACTGCATCTGTTAGGTCCACACTACCCTCCTTCTGTCAGTGGTGTGCTGCCTCACCAGGAGCACCTCCACTGACTCAAGAGGGGCAGTGTTGGGTGGCTGAAAGCTAGGGCTGTCAGCTCCACACAGCTCCGCACAGGGAACCTAGCTGCCTCCTGGGCTTCTCACCTCCCCATTCCCCTATGGGAGCAGGGAGCTAGGAGCAGCTGGGCTCTAGCAGCCCGCCTTTCTTGTCAGTTTCGAGGCTTCATGGAGCCCTGAAATTGAGAAGACAGCAAAGAGCCAATGTAAGTAACCCAGCATCTACACAGACACTGCGTCATCCTAACTACACCATCATAAGCCCTACACCTCTTGTGGAAATGGCGTTATGTCGGTGTAGTAGGGCATTTGCTTTGGTGGGGCAAGGCTGTGGTGTGTACAGTGACATATTTAGATGGATGTAAGCTGTTGTATATCGACCTAACGTGTAGTATAGACCAGGCCTGGGTGTTCTTTTCCTTCTTAATCCTATTCTGGTCCTGTACTCTCAAAACTCCTTTTTCCTTGTCTTTATTCTTTATCAAGAAAATCCTTCCTTGAATTCTCTGTAGGACACTTCTGGTTTAAAAAATAGAAGTAGAACAAAATTTAACTTGCCCACAACACTTGAGGTAGTAGTGCTGCTCTAGGTCCCTCCATTGCAGCACTGGTTGATAATTCAGACTGTCCATGATCTGAAGGTGGGAAGGGGCATGGAGACCAGGATCACAACAGGCTGGCCTGATAGTCATAATTCTGCTGCTCTTACAGTCAGCAAACTACACATTTTCAAGCTTACTGTGATGATGATAGTAAGCAGCTGCTGCCACAGTAGAGGCAACACTACAACAACACTGTAGGGACCATGCATACAGTCACTTTGAACAAATTAAGCCAGTTCAAGAAATTCTGTTCTCTTAGGTGAGACCTACAATTTAGGTTTTGTAATATTGGTTACAGAAAATTGTTCATAATATCTGGTTTTTAAAAAAGATATTGAAGACTTAAGCATCACCATTGTTTTGAAACAACATACAGTAGTTAAGAGACTCAGAAAGACAAACTGACCAGCAAGCTAGATCTTTAAAAAAACAACAAAAAAAAAACCCCAAAAAGCTTGTATTATAATATTATAATGCAGTGGTTTTCAAACTGAGGTCTGTGGACCCTGGGCATCTGCAGACTATTTCTAAGGTTTCCAAAGGGGTCTGGACTCTATTTGAAATGTAGGGGTCAGCAAATGGAAAAAAGGTTGAAAACCCACTATTCTAATGTATTGTAACAGAATGGAGCATTATTTTAAATATGTAATTTTTACCTTTGAAACTATTTTTATAATGCATCTTACCTGCCATTATATTGCAGTGCACCATATTAAAGTAAAGATTTCATTTTACCCAATACGTTCTACATATTGTGTCCAATTTGCAGTAAACATAGTTTTTAGTGGAGAAATTCTGGGGTGAGGGAGGAGGAATAATGAGTTAAGATTTTGCCATATTAGTGGATGCTAATGGTGAGAGATCCAGGATGAGATGTCAGAGAGATGGGTAGAAATGCAGGATTTGATAGAGACTAGTAAGGAGTGCACTGGTAGACTTGTGAATCATCAGTGTAGAGAATGGTAGCTTTAAAAATTGTGTCGTATGACATTGTGCAAAGAAAGAGAAGACCTAAGATGGGGGCCAGTTCTGTAGTTATGCATGGCACTATAACTTGGTGTAATGGGATTAAAATTAAGACGGAAAAATTTAGGATGATCAGGAGAAACATCTGGGCAGTGAGATGATCTGGCTTCCAAGGGAAGTGGGGGAAGCTCCATTTCCTGCAAGATACAAGAATAGATCATGATGCTAGGGGTACATCTACACTGCATTCTTAGCCTGGACTCTACTCAGTTTTGAGCCCAAGCCTCTCTTCAGTGCACACACATCAGTCTGACTCGTGTCAGCAAGCACTCAGGATCCAGTCTTAGGACCCTTGCTAGGGGGGATGGGTCAGAGCCCAAATCCTGCTGTGACTCAGGTCCAAATCCTGTCATTTTGCAGTCTGGACGCAGTTCAAGCTGCAGACCTGAGTCAGAAGGACCTTGTATAGACTTGTTAGCAGGGCTGAGACACCCAGGTCCGGCAATTGTAAGCCCAAGTTTACAGTGCAATGTGCACACTCAACTGAGGACTTGGAAACTGCATGTTACCAAGCCTGGATCCCACAGACATGGGCTTAGTGTGCAGTACAGACATACCCTAGAAAAGGTGGAGTTGAAAACCATCCTACACTGCTGATAAGGTGGGCTAGGCTGTGTATATTTTAGTACAATCTGTAAGGAGTTAAAGGAGCACCAATTGCATTGCCTTTGTGTTGTGTGCCTGAATTTCTGAGTCGTATTTCTGCTTTGTACTTTCACTGATTTCAGAAGACTAAATCTTTTTAGTCACGTAGTTAAAGCAATCTGTTCTTCAACATTCTTCGCTGAGAATTCAGTTTTGGAAATGAAATACAAACTTACAAGAATCAGGCCCTGGTCATGGACTGTACAAACTACAGTCAGGTTGGATGTTTTGAGTGCTTACATATCATAAATATGAACCAACTCTGTATGGTTAATGGCTGTCCCTCCTCACCATAAGGACAGGAAAATACCGATAGTAATCTTAAGTAGCAGAACATTTTTACTGTCTTCCCTCCAAAAAGAAAAAAAATATTAGCCTTTAGATACTCTCACTTCAAAATTTTGTATATTCTTAATAGTCCTCTGTTACTTTCTTTTCATCAGAATTTTGATGCAGAATATCATGAAGAGACAGTGTTTGGAAAGCACTTGGAGAGAACATACTTTCAATCCTCACACCTTCAAAATAATTGCTGTGGAGTGAGTGTTATCACCATTTTAGTGTTGAGGTGTTACTGGTTTTGTAAAAATAAAAAGGAAGAAATTACATGTGCTCCAAGGAGTTTGCAGTCTAGATTAGGTATATCTATGATATGCACATTTTGTGGTATTGAACAGGAAGATTAGCTCTCCTATTAGTAATAGTAGAATATAGTTTGCTTATTTTATGTTTTTCTGTTTTTTCCCTTTTTGTTTGTAAATAAATTCCTGATCACTAAGTTGGAGTGTTTGTAATAAAGGCAATTAGTTTTAGTCTTGCCTTGACAAATGCTATATTAAAAATAGGCATAGAAGGGATATCAGAGTTAAAAGATTATATAACAGTGGTAGTGACAATACATAGAATCGCTTACCACATAATATAAAGCACATAACTTGTACTTTGAGATCCACTAAACAGTGCACAAATGTTGATTTTTAACTCAGGTATATGATTGTTGTTTTTAGATGGAAGAAATGTCACTACAAAATAAAGTAGGTGAAATATAAGCCCTACAAATATCATAATATTTTAATGAAGATAAAAGCAGTTTTCCAAAGTTTAAATGACATCTCTCACACACAGGTTTTGTGTCTGCTGCAAAAATAGATCTGTTTTTTTTAACACTTCAATAGCTATCTCTGTAAAATTCAAGAGGAGACAAGCCACTGTAGTTTTTTATCTCACGGTAGCTAGTTGAGTTGAACCCTTGGGGCAGGGTGGGGGCAGAGGGTTAATTTCGACTAGCCTACATTGAAGTTAAAATTACCTATTCCTTGTCTCCAACAGGATTTTGAATCTAGATAGTCATCTCATTGTAAAAACACACCTTTTATTACAGATATAGCTATAATTTAGGATTTTAAGCAATGATGGCAACATACAAGGTTCAATCTGGATATTACTTTTCCAGAAGTCTGCGATATGCTGTGCTGAAAAAATTAGGAACAAAGATAATATTCCATGCTTGAATAACAGAGATGTTTAACACTTATTTAATGCTGACAGTAGTAAACATTTGAGAGAGGTTGTCCTAGTTAAAGATTAATGCATCTGTCTCTTTGATTAATTTGTAAGAAAGTGTTCTCTCTCTCTCTCTATAATGACCTCGAAGCCAGGGAAGACCAAATTTTACATTTGTTATTTTTAAGATTAAAAACAAGCTGAAAAATCTTCTCCCAAACATTTGTTTCAGACCACATTTACACCACATAAAGAAGCATAATAAGGGCACAAACCCAACTCTTTAGGCTTACCTTTCAGGTCCCATTTTAAGCTTCCTAGTTTCATAGTTATGCAGCTCATGAAAAGCAGAGCTTCCTGGTAAGCAGGTGTACTTGGAGCTGCTCTCAACTTCTTTCAGTAATCCTGGAGTAAGAGAGGGAGATTTGACCCTCTTGCCTGTTGTTGTTTATATTAACTTGCCCTTCATTTTCCAACATTGCATGTGATTTAGCCAGCTGAAAGTCACTCGCTGACTTTTCTCAAAGTTTGGTATGTCTAGGCATTTATACCAGGCTCATCATTCCAGTTTCCAAACACCTAAGTTGTGACTAAGTCCTTTGTAACTGAAGATATTGGCATTACTCTTTTTTTAAAATGAAAAGCTGGTACTGTCCTTTGTTCTCCTGTTGTGCATGCAATCAAGAGTCTCTGTTTCCTGCTGTGGCAGTGGAAGAAGTATCCTAGAGGAGACTTTTATTCTTTATTTCAGTTATCAAGCTCAACTGCTGTGCTATCATAAGCAAGAAATTGCATGATGGTTTTCTTTTTAAAAGTAGAAAAATATGTTCTATGATTCTTTCTAAACTTGCCTTCCTTCACTTGTTTCCAGCATTGCCAAAAGTAAAAATATGTTTTGGATCCTCCAAACCACTTAAAAATATGTTCTGTTTTATTAGGGCTGTCCAGCGATTTAAAAAAAATTAATCGCGATTAATCACACTGATAAACAATAATAGAATACCATTTATTTAAATTGTTTTGGATGTTTTCTACATTTTCACATATATATTGATTTCAATTACAACAGAATACAAAGTGTACAGTGCTCGCTTTATATTTATTTTTATTTTTAAAAGTATTTGCACTGTAAAAAAACAAAATAAATAGTATTTTTCAATTCACCTAATACAATTACTGTAGTTCAATCTCTTTATCATGAAAGTTGAACTTACAAATGTAGAATTATGTACAAAAAAACTGCATTCAAAAATAAAACAATGTAAAATTGTAGAGCCTGCAAGTTCACTCAGTTCTACTGCTTGTTTCGCCAGTCGCTCGGACAAACAAGTTTGTTTACGTTTGCAGGAGATAATGCTGCCCCTTCTTGTTTACAGTGTCACCTGAAAGTGAGAACAGGTGTTCGCATGGCACTGTTGTAGCTGGCATTGCAAGATATTTACATGTTGGATGTGCTAAAGATTCATACGTCCTCTCATGCTTCAACCACCATTCCAGGAGACTTGCTTCCATGCTAATGATGGGTTCTGCTTGATAACAATCCAAAGCAGTGTGGACTGACACATGTTCATTTTCATGATCTGAGTCAGATGCCACCAGCAGAAGGTGAATTTTCTTTTTTGGTGGTTCCGGTTCTGTAGTTTCCACATTGGACTGTTGCTCTTTTAAGACTTCTGAAAGCATGCTCCACACCTCGTCCATCTCGGATTTTGGAAGACACTTCAGATTCTTAACCTTGGGTTGAGTGCTGTAGCTATCTTTGGAAATCTCACATTGGTACGTACCTTCTTTGCATTTTGTGAAATCTGCAGTGAAAGTGTTCTTAAAATGAACAACATGTGCTGGGTCATCATCCGAGACTTCTATAACATGAAATATATGGTAGAATGCATGTAAAACAGAGCAGGGGACGTACAGTTCTTCCCCAGAGAGTTCAGTCATAAATTTAATTAACACTTTTTTTTTTTTAATGAGCGTCAGCATGGAAGCATATCCTGGAAGCATATCCTCTGGAATGGTGACTGAAGCATGAAGGGGCATATGAATGTTTGCATATCTGGCACGTAAATACCGTGCAATTTCGGCTACAAAAGTGTCTTCCAAATGCATGTTCTCACTTTCTGGTGACATTGTAAATAACAAGAAGGCAGCATTATCTCCTGTACATGTAAACAAACTTGTTTGTCTTAAGGATTGGCTGAACGAGAAGTAGCACTGAGGGGCCTTGTAGGCTCTGAAGTTTTGCATTGTTTTGTTTTTGAGTGCAGTTAAGTAACAAAAAAAGTCTACATTTGTAAGTTGCACTTTCAGGACAGAGAGATTGCTCTACAGATTGTATGAGGTGAATTGAAAAATACTATTTTGTTTAGCATTTTTACAGTGCAAATATTTGATTTCAATTACAACACAATACAGTACATATGAATATGTATTAAATATTATTCTACGTTTTAATTGGTATTCTATTTAATAGTGCGATTAAAACTGATTAATCATGATTGATTTTTTAATCGCAACTAATTTTTTTGAGTTGTGTGAGTTAACTGTGATTAATCCATAGCCCTTTTTTTATATCTGTTGTGTGCCTTAAATGTTTGCTTTATTACGCTAAAATGTTAGTTTGCTCATCATTCTCAATTTCTGCTGACATTGCATGAAAGAGAAACCCAGTCTGCTATTCCCCCTTCTTGTCGCATCCATCTTTGCTCCTCAGACTAGTCTAGCTAATTCTTTCACTGTTGTGGGGAAATCATTAGGTCTCTCAAGGCAAGATCATCTTGAGACTGTTTAACCTCACTTTCCTGAAGCATAAATAGTGCTAACACAAGACAAATGGATGTATTTCTCCTATAAGACAACTTTATCCAATTTCAGAACTTTCCGACCACCCTAAAACGGTAAACAATTAATCTAAACTAATGAAAAAGTATACTTTTGGGAACTAGAACAGTACTGGAAATGCTATTTTAATGGTACTGAAAGCTGAAGAATTTGAAAGTATACTTATGAATTTTAGTTATACAGAAAAGATCAAGATGGGCAATTTGAATGCAGAATCTAATGTAGTTCAATAAATGTGTGTCGATAAAAATTCAAAGTGGCGACTCTAAAATCTGTTCAAAGGTGTATCTCAGGCCCGTTATGCATGCATCTCAGACACCTACTTTCCCGTTACTCAACACTATTTATCCTTGGTGAAATCCATCTGCTTCCAGCGCAAGAGCCTTCTTTAAGCTGGCCGTGATACACAGTTACAAAAAGAAAAGGAGTACTTGTGGCACCTTAGAGACTAACAAATTTATTTGAGCATAAGCTTTTGTGAGCTACAGCTCACTTCATCGGATGCATTTGGTGGAAAATACAGTGGAGAGATTTATATACACACACACACAGAGAACATGAAACAATGGGTTTTATCATACACACTGTAAGGAGAGTGATCACTTAAGATGAGCCATCAGCAGCAGCGGGGGGGGGGAGGAGGAAAACCTTTCATGGTGACAAGCAAGGTAGGCTATTTCCAGCAGTTAACAAGAACATCTGAGGAACAATGGGGGGTGGGGTTGGGGGGAGAAATAACGGGGAAATAGTTTTACTTTGTGTAATGACTCATCCATTCCCAGTCTCTATTCAAGCCTAAATTAATTGTATCCAGTTTGCAAAGTAATTCCAATTCAGCAGTCTCTCATTGGAGTCTGTTTTTGAAGTTTTTTTTGTTGAAGGATAGCCGCCCTCAGGTCTGTAATCGAGTGACCGGAGAGATTGAAGTGTTCTTCGACTGGTTTTTGAATGTTATAATTCTTGACGTCTGATTTGTGACCATTTATACTTTTACGTAGAGACTGTCCAGTTTGACCAATGTACATGGCAGAGGGGCATTGCTGGCACATGATGGCATATATCACATTGGTAGATGCGCAGGTGAACGAGCCTCTGATAGTGTGGCTGATGTGATTAGGCCTTATGATGGTGTCCCCTGAATAGATATGTGGACAGAGTTGGCAACGGGCTTTGTTGCAAGGATAGGTTCCTGGGTTAGTGGTTTTGTTATGTGGTGTGTGGTTGCTGGTGAGTATTTGCTTCAGGTTGGGGGGCTGTCTGTAAGCAAGGACTGGCCTGTCTCCCAAGATCTGTGAGAGTGATGGGTTGTCCTTCAGGATAGGTTGTAGATCCTTGATGACGCATTGGAGAGGTTTTAGTTGGGGGCTGAAGGTCATGGCTAGTGGCAGTCTGTTGTTTTTTTTGTTGGGCCTGTCCTGTAGTAGGTGACTAAACTAAACACTAATGTGGGAAGGCTATGTTAAAGAAATGAATCCTGGGTTTTGTTCTGAAGGCAGGGAAGCCAGGGTTCAATTTTCACCTCTAGAATATAATTCCGTAGCCTCAAGCCATTACCAAGAGAACTCTTGTCCTTTGCTCTAATGAGTTTAACCCTTGAGGTCATTCATTGAATCATTCCTGTGGAACGTGACCGTTAAGTTGTTCTACTAAGTAATTTGGTACAGTGCAGTATGGATGAGGACTGCCAACTTGAAATCAGCATGTTTCTTTGTGGGGAGCCAGTGTAGTGAGCAGAGCACCATAGTTGTGTGCTCTCAGTGGCTGGTGATGCATTGGGACGTGGGTTATTGTGCTTTGGTCCGGTTAGGATCTTTTAAAGGTCAGTGTAATTACTTTAGGACAATGAGGTGCAGTCACCTAGCAAGGAAGCTATGAAGTCATGAACAGTTGGCCAGATAATTACTCTACAAAAGAGGCTTGTCCTTCTTCTAGGTACAGATACGAGAATATTTTGGAGCAGCTACAGCTCTTGTGAGTGTCCAGAAACACCAAGGGGTCCAGGAAAACACCCAAACTACAGAATAACATGGCATTTTGAAGTAGACTCTCACTGAGAGATGCTGTGGTGGACAGCTCTTCAAAATGTTTTCATTATGCAATTTTTAGCCCTGCAGCCCAAGGCCACAGCTGGCCCAGGTCAGCTGACTCAGGCTTGGGCTGCAGGGCTAAAAATTGCTGTGTAGACATTTGGGCTCAGGCTCCAGTTCCAGCCCAATCATCCCAGCGATTTTTTTGCCCAAAAGACTAAGCCCTGCAAGCCCAAGTCAGCTGATGAGTTTATATAGTGCATCTTGGAATGGTAACTGTTCTTGAAACTTGAAAATTGCCAATGGCCTTCACCAGTCAGGAAGGACATGGATTTAACTTGTATAGTGTAGCATAAAGCTGCAGCTGTACCTCAGTTTTCAGTACTGACTGAAATTCAAGCAGAGACGACCCCTGATTCCAGGGCAGTAGACACCTCAGTGCAAACCTAAGCAATTCTGAATGAAAAATAACATGAAAACAACTAGTTGTCACTAAACAAAGCCCCCAATTTCCATCTTGAAAAAAATACCCAGTGAATGTCTGTACATCTGGGTACAGTGCTTAGATTATCCACAAATACAAAGTTTGTTTTTAAATCAGAAGATGCAGATATTGCTGATTATGCACTAAACCAAATTTAGGTGAGTAAAGTTAAGAATACAGTTTAGATATTAGCAACCAAGTATGCAAATACATCACTCATGAAAAGTTACACAGAGAGTTGGTTGTGGAAAGCACATATACCAATGAGTGAAGATTGTCTCTCAGTAATCTAGAATTTAGGGTAGGTTGTCCATTTGGAAAATACAATCCATGAGGAGAGTATTTCAGTTACTTTTCCCACAGTTTTCAGAGTAGCAGCCGTGTTAGTCTGTATTCGCAAAAAGAAAAGGAATACTTGTGGCACCTTAGAGACTAACAAATTTATTTGAGCATAAGCGTCCGTGAGCTACAGCTCACTTCATCGGATGCATTTGGTGGAAAAAACAGAGGAGAGATTTATACACACACACACACAGAGAGAGAACATGAAACAATGGGTTTATCATACACACTGTAAGGAGAGGTTCCTGGGTTAGTGGTTCTGTTGTGTGGTGTGTGGTTGCTGGTGAGTATTTGCTTCAGATTGGGGGGCTGTCTGTAAGCAAGGACTGGTCTGTCTCCCAAGATCTGTGAGAGTGATGGGTCGTCCTTCAGGATAGGTTGTAGATCCTTGATGATGCGTTGGAGAGGTTTTAGTTGGGGGCTGAAGGTGATGGCTAGTGGCGTTCTGTTGTCATCAAGGATCTACAACCTATCCTGAAGGACGACCCATCACTCTCACAGATCTTGGGAGACAGACCAGTCCTTGCTTACCCACTAACCCAGGAACCTATCCTTGCAACAAAGCCCGTTGCCAACTCTGTCCACATCTATTCAGGGGATACCATCATAGGGCCTAATCACATCAGCCACACTATCAGAGGCTCGTTCACCTGCGCATCTACCAATGTGATATATGCCATCATGTGCCAGCAATGCCCCTCTGCCATGTACATTGGCCAAACTGGACAGTCTCTACGTAAAAGAATGAATGGACACAAATCAGACGTCAAGAATTATAACATTCAAAAACCAGTTGGAGAACACTTCAATCTCTCTGGTCACTCGATCACAGACCTAAGAGTGGCTATACTTCAACAAAAAAGCTTCAAAAACAGACTCCAACGAGAGACTGCTGAATTGGAATTAATTTGCAAACTGGATACAATTAACTTAGGCTTGAATAGAGACTGGGAATGGATGAGTCATTACACAAAGTAAAACTATTTCCCCATGGTATTTCTCCCTCCCACCCCACCCCCCACTGTTCCTCTGATATTCTTGTTAACTGCTGGAATTAGCCTACCTTGCTTGTCACCATGAAAGGTTTTCCTCCTTCCCCCTCCCTGCTGCTGGTGATGGCTTATCTTAAGTGATCACTCTCCTTACAGTGTGTATGATAAACCCATTGTTTCATGTTCTCTGTGTGTGTGTATATAAATCTCTCCTCTGCTTTTTCCACCAAATGCATCCGATGAAGTGAGCTGTAACTCACGAAAGCTTATGCTCTAATAAATTTTTTAGTCTCTAAGGTGCCACAAGTACTCCTTTTCTTTTTCCCACAGTGCTTCTAATCGGCACTCCAGCTCATCCTTCCTGGTATTGCAGATGTCAGGTGATATGTTCTGTGTAGACGTCTCTTGACCATCTGATGGCATCCGACACCATGAGTTGCTGCATCAGCCAAGCGTAGCGTTGATCAATTCTGCAGTCCAGCGACATTTGCTTTTTACTGGGGTCCCATGTGCCCAGGGCTCTGATGATCAGCGTGTGTCTCTGAATCTGTTAACCCTTAGCTCTCAAGGTGTCTGCCAGAGGGGCGTATTTCTCCACCTTTTGAGCTGACCCTTCCTAGTCCAAGTTGGATCCTGACTAACAAGGGGTGGCAACAGTATTTGACAGCTCTGCAGTTTTCAGTGTTCTCATTACAGTAGGTCTACAGAATGGAATAGTCTTGTTCCAGTATTCTGAATTCACACTTCCCACCTAAACAGCTATGGGCAAGTGAGGTAAGAACATGACCAAACAGCAGATGGAGGAGTAGTAGTTCTGGGGCCTCATTAGAGCTCCCTCTTGGTTGTTCTTTTGGAGTTGTGGAAGAAGACCTAGAATGTGCTGCAGTTACAGATATGGCTCTGCCTCCCTGTTCCCTTAGTCCTTAAATTTAAGATTCAAAATTGACTTGAAGAAAATTTCATGTCTTCACTGCGAAGTTATCTTGCGGTAGCTCAAGTGTTCCCCTTAACTTGTCCCCTTTGTTCACACACAACCTGACATTCAAATGCAGTGATGCTATTAACTTAAGTTGTCTGGCTCAAGTGGGGGTATAGGCTGAAGCGTGAGTGAGCGCAACTTGCTAACTGGATGCTGGTTAGTGCCACTTGAGTGCTGCTGCTACTCTAATGCTGCCTTTGTTTCTTCTGAAAAAGTTTTCCTGCTATCTATCTGTTCTAGTCTGGAAGCAGGGAAGTTACCAACCAGTTCATGCAGCCTGCTTAGGCATTCAAAACCCTACATTCACATGTGGGTGTGAATACCAGCAACTGCAATCCTTCAGCTTGGTACAGAGATCCATTTGATTCTGTTTGACCGTGGTGACTAGGAAGACCTGTTAGCATGCTACCAACTGGAGGCTGATACCAAGGTTCAGGTTACATTGATGTGGTCTTTCCTCAGAGTTGGATTTGTACCTTGTATTCACGCATTTATGCTTTATGGAGGGGTTCTTTACTGAAACATACCTTCCATAGGTTTCAGAGTAGCAGCCGTGTTAGTCTGTATTCGCAAAAAGAAAAGGAGTACTTGTGGCACCTTAGAGACTAACAAATTTATTAGAGCATAAGCTTTCGTGAGCTACAGCATCCGATGAAGTGAGCTGAGGCTCACGAAAGCTTATGCTCTAATAAATTTGTTAGTCACTAAGGTGCCACAAGTATACTTTCCATAGAACCATAAAATCTTTGATGTTTGATTAGTGTGTTTTAGCTCTTCATGAAATTACTATATTTTTTTATTCTTAAAAATCTTTGTTGCACTGTAGTAGCAAATTTATATGGGTACAGTTGAAGTATTTTATTTTAAGCCCTTGTTTCTAGACACTGAACTTTCTTAAAATATGCCTTGGGAATTAAATTTTTCATGCTTGCTCTTAGCCTAGAAGAACTTTTTGGCAACTTTGAATAAAATTGTCTAACCACTTTTGAAAAACAAGATAATGAAAAGCTTAAGGAAACGCAGAATGTTTGTGCTGTAAGATGTTTGAGTTCTTCCCCACACGTCATTTTAAGTTAACTTGCTATGAATGTTGCTATCAAGAGGAATGAATACGTTGTTTGAAAAATAGTTGTTTGAGAAACAAATTATTGAACACGTTGAGAACTTCTTACTATGTAAGCAAGCTCGTTACTTTCCTTTCTTTTTTTAAAAAAAACTTCCTTTCCTGATGCTCCAACCACATTACTTCCTATTCTGATACCATCACTTGTTCCTCTTTCCACATTTTTTGCGTTCCTCCTCCCTGCCTTCAAGGCTATGCACAGCTCTGCCCTGCCTACTTCTTTGCTGTAATTTCATATTGTGCACACATGCCTTATTTACTATCCTCAATCTAACTGCTCCTTTCATTATATGTACCAATATGTTTTCTTTGTTGCTTCTCCTAGGAATGCAAGTCTAAATCTAGACATATATTTTATTGGCAAGAAACGCGTAGACTTGCTAAACTAAAATCATCTGAAACATTTTTCCTTTTTCTTTTAGTTCCTGGAATAGATGCCGGTGCTTTAGCTGATGCTAGTCTCACAGATTCCTACTTTAGTACCAGCTTCATTGGTGTTAATGGATTTGGAAGTCCTGCTGAAGCAAAATATCCCATGATGCAGGTAATGTTAGCAGTGAACTGTATCAATTTGCACTAGGTCTGACAGCCATTGTTGTGCCAAGAACTGAAAACAGTTAAGTGGCAGGAGCAACAGAAAACTAACTTGCCTTTCTACAACTGTTTTTCTACCTGTTAGAGTACATTAGGCTTTCCCATTTCACCTAACAGGGTGGAAACAGAACAACCTTGTTCATTCCTTCGTGTTGTAATTATCTTTATTAGCACTTTTGTTTTATTTATGTTCCTTTGTTTATTTCATATATATAAATAGTGATAGACCCAGGCCAGTTGGGTACAGCAGAGTAGTAGAAGGCACATATACTGGCCACTGGATAAACAGTTTTCTGTTCCCTGACTGACCAGAGCAGGGGCTGCTCCGGGCTAGGGTGGATGCCTGACTCCAATTAACCTGCAAAGAGTCAGGTGAGGCCATTAAGCTAATGTGAACACCTGACTCTAATTAAGGCCCCTCTGATACTATAAAAGGGCTTACTCGGGTTAGGCCAAGGAGAGCCAGGAAGCCAGAGGAGAGGAAGTGCAGCTGAAGGGCTGGGTAATGAAGACATCCTCAAGCCACTGGAAAGGGAGCCCTAAGGTAAGGGTGAAGGAGAGAGAAGCAGGAAAGCTGTGGGGAAGTGGCCCAGGGAAATGTAGCAACTCTGGCAGTGTAAGGTTGGCTGCCAACAGCTGCTGCCATTAGGGTCCCTGGGCTGGAACCTGGAGTAGAGGGTGGGCCCGGGTTCCCCCAAACCCACCACTACAGAAACGCCTCCTGGGAGGGGAAGACAGGCCCCTGTCAGGACAGGAGGTTAAACTGTTCTGGAATAAGCCCATAGGGACAATAGAGACTGTGGGAGTTCTCTCACCAACCTCCTTGCTGGCTTATGATGAAAAGGGCTCAGTAGATTGTAACCCTGGCCTTAGAGAGAGAAGGGCTATGTGGAACGAGCCTCTGAGGCTAGCATAAACTGCCTGGAAGCACGGGACCCATGGGGACAAAATCAGAGCTCTGCCACAACATATATAATATTATATTATAGTGGAGTTGCATTATATGCGCATTTAACTTACGTGAATTCAACTATACGTGCTCTGCAAAAAAAAAAAAAAAAAAAAAGGAAAAATAACAAAAGTCGTGGCGGTGAAGTACTGTACAGGAGTCAACAGGAGAGTGCTTGGGGCTTGATGCATCCTGTCTAAATAGATGCAATAAATCGACCCTCGCTGGATCAGTCTCTGCCCGCCTATCTAGTGAGCATGAGTGAGATTCTAGTGTTTAAAGATGTGTATTTTTCATACAACATGGCCCCTAAACGCAAGCCAACTACTTCATCTGGTGCTCAGCCAAAGAAACAGCGATCTGTTCCAACGTTGGAGGAAAAACTGGCTGTGTTGGACTTATTGAGAGACGGTATGTCCGTCTCCAACGTGGCGCATAAATATGACCACAACAAATCTAGCATCCATGCCATTAAGATTCGAGAGAGAAATTCATCAAGCCGTGGCATCAAGTGCTCCAATAACTGCTAAGGTGATGAGCCAGGTGCATGATAAGACTTTAGTGAAGACTGAAAAGGCATTAAACTTAGGGCTGGAAGACGTGAACTGTAAATATGTGCCTATCAATGGCAACATGTTGCAAGAAAAGACTCTTAGCCTCTACACGCTGTTCTTACCTCCCACCGAAGAGGGACAGTCTTCTGATGAGAAGGAATTCAAAGCCAGCCAAGGTTGGCTTAACAATTTTAGGAACTGCTTCAACCTCAAAAACGTACAGTCTACTGGTGAAACTGCATCTTCCAATGAAGAGACAGCAAAAACCTACTCTGAACAATTTAAAGAAAATCATAGAAGAAAAAGGCTATCTTCGGAGCAAGCTTTTAATGCTGACGAGATTGGGCTCTTCTGGAAAAAAATGCTCAACCGCACTTACACTTCGAAATCAGACAAGTCTCTGGCTTCAAAGCAGCTAAAGATTGTGTTATGTGGCAATGTGGCTGGGCATTCAATAAAGCCGGGCCTGCTCTACAGGGCTGCAAATCCCCGTTCTCTAAAAGGCAAGAACAAAAATCTCCTGCCTGTGTTCTGGCAATCAAGTAAAAAGGCTTGGTTGACATCAGCATTATTTCTGGACTGGTTCCACAAGTGTTTCATTCCGGAGGTCAAGCGGTACCTCGAAGAGAAAGGACTTGACTTTAAAGTGTTGCTGATCATAGACAATGCTCCTGGCCATCCTGAGGCACCCCAGTTTGCACATAACAACATTGAAGTAGTCTTTCTCCCTTTTTTTTTTATTCTTTCATTCTTCCTTCTCTCTCTCTCTTTTTGACTATACGCGATTTTTGCCTTACGTGCTGACTTTAGAATCTAGCCCCTGCGTAAGATGCGACTCCACTGTATATTAAATCCTCTTGTGACTTTTATGGTCAAAATATACTGCAATCTTAACTTTAACTTTCCAGGTTCCTTTTTAGGGCCCCCCCCCTTATTTGTGTCTATCACATTTGAATTGGTGTGACTAACTTTTTTCAGCCTTTTTACTCAAAACTATAAAATATTTTTAATTGAAATACATTTTATTATTTAGTACTTAAGCTTCTGAAATGGTGTGAACTGTTAAAGTAACAGTATACTAATAGCTTGACTTCTGTAAACTCTCAGGTAAACATCTATCACACTCTATGTGGCATTGCCCACAGAATATAAACTAATTAAGTGGCCTCCATTTGCTATGTAATTTTTTAGAATAGATTTTATTTTATAGCAAATATAGGTGTCCATTATATGTTAATGTATACAATATAACAGTCATACAATACAGTCTGTTGGAAAGGGCTGTTCATCTTACTTTGAAGCATAAATATACGGATCTGCTAGTAAATGCAATAATAACCTCATAAAATAAAGCACTCTAACCCCCAATCCATCCTCTTTAAAAACCTGAGGGAAGATGGTCTGTCTATGGGCTTGGAAGACTAATAAATCCAGTTTTTGGGTGACCGGAGAAAGCCCTCATGGAGAAAGCCCTGTCAGCAGCTTTTTCTTATTTTATATCAAGGGAACTCCAGCTCATAAGGCTCCTTTGAGGTCTGGTATGGTACATATAAAAATAACCAGCAAAGAGTGGGAAAGAATTAGGTGTTCATTTTCTTCCTTCTTTTTCATGTATGGTATGAAAAAGGCTATATCACTTATTTTAAATGGGGTTGGTGGATGCATAACTTGCTGTGTCTAATTTTTTTATTACTGGCAGCAATGCATGAGATGAAAATTGCCCATCTTGACCTCAGATCTCAAGGTGAGTTGGCAGGACTGGAAATTAGAAAATCATTTTCCTATCTCTGAAGAAATTTGAGCTAGATAGCATTGTGTTAAACATGGAACTATGCAACATAAGCAGCAAAGTTTTGCAGTTTTTGGACTCTGATCTTTAACAGCAACATTTTTCTTGTAGAATACGCAACCTTTGTTATAATTTCATACTTCTTTCAGAAACATAGCACATCATGCATTTAATCTGGGTGCCCATGCAAATGCTGAATATTTGGTAATGTTGCTAAGGTTGTAATTCAGGTTTTGTGAGTTACTGTGCAAAAAATAATGTTTAGTGTTTTCTTATCGGTTGAAGGTAGAAGAAAGTTCCTTGTGAAGATGGGGAGTCTTGTTGCTGAAAACATGCTCTGTGGACATTTAAGCTTACTTTTACAAGTGTCCTATAAGTTGACATTTTCTTGGTTTTAGGGTTTGAATTGGAAGATGTTGTACTTAATCAATAAACTGAAGTTTCTGTCTGTAAAGTATATCTCTGGAATATAAGAACACAAATACACAAAAATTATAGGTGGAGCTACCAGCCCCACCTATTAAGGTTGCCTGACATATCTCATTATAAGAGTGCATTTTCAGTTGCTTATAACTTTTGCCAAATTTTAATATTTGGGCTGCAATTTTCCATGCTGATTGTCTGCCTCAGGATGATTTTTCTTTTAAAAAGGTTGCCCAGAAAATTTCATCCATTTCCAAGAACGAGGGTAGGAATATATTCTTGTAACCTTTTCTTTTAACAACTTTACTGCCCCTGCGCTTTGGAGCCGGGACTCGAAATTTGGTAGGCTGGTGGCCATTGTGTCAAGGATTATACTTCTTGCTGTTCCTGTGAAAATCTGCCTAAATTGGAGCAAATTATAAGACTTTGAAAATAGCAGTTCGCACATGCTCAGTATAGACTTCTTAGATTTTTAGTAGCTGAATTTCCTGAAGATTCCATCCACACTGGGCATGCTCTGGCCCAAGGCAGTGTGGGGCTTTCCCTGCATTTGCTGCTCTGGGCTGCTATAAACTCTGCTGGGTCCAGGTTGGGTATAAGAACGGAGAACTCTCTCCTGTGCTCAGAACCCCTGCCCTCTGCTGGGCCCAAGCAGCATGAAGGCGGAAGCTGCCTGATTTGTGTACAGAGGGGATGAGAACTGGACATGTGGGGATAAACTGAATAGATGGGACATGGAGGCTGTGACTGAAGGCTGATAGAGACACTGGGGGCATGGCAAGAAGGTGAGGTGAGACCGATCTGACAAAGAACTGGAGTACGGGAGGAGAACTGGGGCTGGCTAGGCGAAGAGACTAGGGCAAAAGGATGGTAACGCTGAGATTGGACAAGAAACTTGGGCAGTGAGATTGGGAACATGGACTGTGGCACCAGCGGCTGGAGGCCAGGGGAACTGGGAATGGCTGGCTGAATAAAATGACTGGGATTAGGACTTGCTGGGCAAGGAGGTGGATGAAAAGCCTCACACACATCTGTTAAAAGAACATTATTAAGGGGGCAAACGTCAAGCACTCAATGGTAAGGAAATACCAGAATTAAGGTTGCCTGTGCCTTAATTTAGTTCCCTTGTGCATATGTATTGTGATACTGTTTTTAATTACCTGGTCACAAGGTCCCAGTCTCCTTCGATACACAGCCCTGATTCATCCCTACAGCAGGTCTATCCTGTACACTGAATGGGGCAGGGGTCCTGTGGAAAAACTAGTATGTGATCCTGTAATTAAAGACTGTATCATAATGCATACACTCCAGAGGGGCACATTAAGATTGTACAGACAACCTAAATTTTTCTTTGAGTTCTTGTACATGTCCATTCCACTTAGATATGCACATGCCAGTGCACTGAAGCCAGAGAACTTTTCCCTATGGCAGTATCCATCGGGGCAGTGCATGTGCCCTCTGCACACTTGTGGTATTAGCCAAGGCTATGAAGGGTCAGAGCAGTCTTGATACCCCTTGCCCCACTCCAGTTCCGTCTCATATCCTATGGTCGGTCGTCAGCGTGTGTGAGCTGCTCACCACCTTTTTCATTCTCTCTTTAGGAAAAGTTTTCTAGAGGTTTTTTTTATTGTAAATAGTTATAGTTTTAGTTAATGGTACTCATTTGCAAAAGATGACTTGGTTTTTGTCTTATTGTTCTTTGAGCTTTTCTGTATGGGGGCCATGCCTAAATCCCTGTGGGTTAAGTGTTGTCCTGGCTGTAACTAATCTGTCAGTCAGCGAGCCTAACTCCTTCAGTTTAAGGTGTGTGGGAGAAGAAAATGTGAGATATAAGTGCCCTCTCTGTAGGGGGGTTAAGATCAGGACTGAGAAGTTAAGGGAAGTTCAGCCTCAAGATATCCTGGTGGAAGCAGCTTTGTGCTCAGTTTTGGAACCAAAGTGTTCAGTATGCAGGAATTTGGACTGTACTCCACCTTAGAACATTCTACCAGGCTTGGCAGCATCCCCATGCTGAAGAAGTTCAGAGAGATGACACTCTTCTCTGTCTCAGTATCATGTAAACAGCAGCAGAAGTCTAGCACTTTGACCTCTTCCAGCCAGAAAAAGCCCTCTTCATCTTCAAGGGGGTAAGTCCCCAACAGATTTTCACAAGAAGACCACTACCAAGGTTAGAGCTAAGCCAGGTCCCGCTAGGAACTCCCCCAATCGTATTCTGGCAATGTAGAGTTGTCAACTCTGGCACCTTATGTGGTACCATCCAACGTAGGCCTCGGATTTATTGTACACTTGCAATACCTCAATAGATGCATAAAGAGTTTTGTATGGTTACCCTAGCATCTGTTGTCCCTAGACCCAAAAGACTAGTTCACTGCCCTCAGCTTAAAGGATTCCTTCTTCCATGTAGGTGTTTACCAGAGCCACAGGAGCTTCTTAAAATTCATAGCAGATGTTATTACAAGCTTATGGTCCTCCCCTTGAGTCTGCACATAGTGCATGGCAGTAGTTGCAGCATATCTCATGAAGGTAGAGGTCCTGGTGTACCCATATCTGGGTGAATGGTTGTTTTCAGATCTATCCAGACAGCAAATAATAGTGGCCATTGAGAAGATCCGGTCCCTCTTTCAGTCACTGGAACTGTTGATCAACAAGGACAAATCAGTTTCCACCTCTCCCGAGAATCTAATTTATAGGAGCAGTTCTCAACTCAACCACAGCAATCACATATTACCTCAAGCTAGGATTTCAGGTGATATGGGACCTATACAAAGACTTCAGACATATCCTTGTACAACAGTGAGGAATTGCCTGAAACTTCTAAGTCACATGACAGCTTGTTCTTACAAGAATCAGTATCCAGACTTCACCTCACAGTCATGTGGAGAGTCTGTCTATCTGCTGTCCTTCTCATCATCTGCTGGGCATGCTGACTCAGATATCCACAAGTGTTTTGTCATCCCTGGACTGGTGGATGGACTCTGCCAATGTATGCAACAGTGTTTCTTTTGCCCCAACTCTGCCCTCTGTGACTGTGGTCATGGATAATTTTCAGGCTCAAGTTCTCTCCCACACATGAATGGTTGAGTGCTTCGAGCTATCAACCTGGCTGGTGAAGTGTTTCTTCCCCATATCAAAGGTAGTTCTGCTCAGGTGCTCATGGACGATACAGCTGTGATGTTCCATCTAAACAAGCCTGGACGTGACAGGTATGACCCTTTTTGCCAAGAGGCAATAAACCTTTGGTCTTTCTGCATCAGGAATGAGATTCTCTCAAAGTATCTCACTTTCATGAGTCTCAGAACTGTCTGGTTTCTCAGACTGAACATGGCAAAGTCTATTTTCAGATCTGCAGAATGCCAGAAATAAACCTATTCCTCACCTGACGGAACAAGAAGAATCCCCAGTTCTGTTCAAGGTCAGGTCACAGCCTGGGATGTGTGTCAGATGGGTTTCCACTATCCTGGAAGTGGAAACTTCATTACACTTTTTCTGCTATCTCTATGGTGTCAGAGTTTTGGGCAAACTCAGATAGGATGCCACCACCTGTCTCGCTCCCAGCTAGCGTTGGTTCTTGGGCCCACTTTCTATTCAAAATTCTATACCTCTCTCTCAGGCTCGGACATAGTTTCACAGAACCATGGTCAGATGCTGCATCCCAACCCTCTCAGCCTATATCTGAATGCTTGGATGTTTAGTGGATAGCTCCCCAGGAAGTGGTCTGTTAAGTTGGAGTGCAAAATGTTCTTTTTAAATAGCAGAAAACCCTCCACCAGATAGAGAACCTCTTCTGTTTTTTTTGAGGTAAGTATGTTTGGTCCCAGCAGAATGATGCCTCTCTTTCACAGGCTCCTATTCATATTCTGGATTACTGGCTTCACCTAAAGGAAAAAGGATTCTGTTAATTAGCTGCCAGAGGAACCTTCAAGGATCTCCATGCCCTCTTCTCCTGTAGAGGAAAGATCCGTTTTTCCAATCCTATGACTGTTAGATTCTTGAAAGGTTTGGATAGGCTCTTGCCAAGTATTAGGGACCCAGCAATATGATGGGATCTGAATTTTGTTCTTTCAGTTTTAATGGAGCCCCCTCTTGAAACTATAGCTATGTCCTCATTTTCTCCTGTCTCTCTAGCATTCCTGGTGGCTGTTACTTTGGCCAGGAGAGAAGTAAAACTTCAGGCTTTGGTGGCTGACCATCCTTTATATGGTGTTTTATAAAGAGAAAGTAAGTTTTGTATCCACACCCTGAAATTTTTGCTCAACTGGTGTCGGAACTTCATCTAAATCAGACTCTATGCTCACCAATCTTTTTTCAAAACCTTTTCCACAAAAAAAATTAGAAATCCATACTTTGGGGGGCATAAGCCTTTTATCAGGACAAGGACAAAAGAGTAGAGAATTTCTCTTCAATTATTTGTCTCCTTTGCTGACAGGATGAAGGGGCAGCCTTTCACTTCGAAGAGGATTTCTTCCTGTGTCTCCTCCTATATTTATCTATGCTACAATATTGCTAAGGTTCCCCAATCTCAGTGAGTTCTAGCCCATTCTACAAGAGCACAAACATTGGCTGCTTTTTTGGCTTGCATTCCCATCAGTGAGATTTGCAGGGCTGCAACTTGGTCATCTGTTTAGACCTTCACCACTCATTATGCTCTCTCCAGTGCCTCAAGAAATGACGTTAGATTTGGGAGAATGGTGTTGTAGGCCTTGTTTAGGTAGACTCCAACACTCGTCTCTCATCTGGAACTGCTTGTGAGCCATCTAAAGTGGAATGGACATGTGCAAGAACTCAAAGGAAAACATGGTTACGTAACTGTTTGGTAAATGTGCAACGTCTCAAAGAACATGTCCATTTCATGACTATCCCTCTTTCCCCTCTACATTGGAGTTGCAGCAAATTCTGGCTTCTGGTGTGAAGGAAACGAGGGGCATTGGTACTACTCTGTTCCTTTGTACTCTAAGCCGGCAACATGCCTGCGCAGAGGGTGTATGTGCTGCCCTGATGGGTACCGATATGGAAAAAAGTTTTCCTGCTTTGTTGCACTAGCGTGCGTGCACACCTAAAATGGAATGGACATGTGCAACACATCTCAAAGAACAAGAGTTACCAGACAGGTATGTAACTTTTTTTTTGTCATTTCCTAACTTTTGAGGGCTTGACTTTAAGATTACAATGTTATTTTAATGGTGTGTGTAATATATATAAAAATGTATTGTGGGGCATGAAGAGGGAAGGCAGGAGAGAATTGGTTAATAAGGATAAAGGAAGCCAAAGTAGAGGAGGGGCCTGCTTCCAGGATAAAGGGATAGTTGACTGGCTGAGCACTTGCAGAACTGATTTTAATACTGCTGAGATTTGATTTAATTGTGTATCTATTGTATGTTAGGGCACAGAGAGCCTTGGATAGGCATCTTTTATTAATTTAAATCTAGATAAATAAATTAAGGATAGAGAGGAAGGGAGGGTAGACTGGTAAATACCATAGAAAGCGGTGATCGTCCAGAAAACACCATCCTAGCCACTATGGATGTAGAAGCTCTCTACACCAATATTCCACACAAAGATGGACTATGAGCCATCAGGAATAATATCCCCGATAATTTCATGGCAAACCTGGTGGCTGAACCTTGTGACTTTATCCTCACCCACAACTATTTCAGATTTGGGGACAATTTATACCTTCAAGTCAGCGGGACTGCTGTGGGTACCCGCATGGCCCCACAGCATGCCAACATTTTTATGGCTGACTTAGAACAATGCTTCCTCAGCTCTTGTCCCCTAATGCCCCTACTCTACTTGCGCTACATTAATGACATCTTCATCATCTGGACCCATGGAAAAGAAATCCTTGAGGAATTCCACCATGATTTCAACAATTTCCATCCCACCATCAACCTCGGCCTGGACCAGTCCACACAAGAGATTCACTTCCTAGATACTACAGTGCTAATAAGCGATGGTCACATAAACACCATCCTATACTGGAAACCTACTGACTACTATACTATACGTACCTACATGCCTCCAGCTTTCATCCAGACCACATCACACGATCCATTCTCTACAGCCAAGTTCTGAGATACAACCGTATTTGCTCCAATCCCTCAGAGAGAGACAAACACCTACAGGATCTCTATCAAACATTCATAAAATTACAATACCCACCTGCTGAAGTGAAGAAGCAGATTGACAGAGCCAGAAAGGTACCCAGAAGTCACCTACTACAAGACAGGCCCAACAAAGAAAATAACAAAACGCCACTAGCTGTCACCTACAGCACACAACTAAAACCTCTCAGGTTGTAGATCCTTGATGATACACCAATCCTGAAGGACAATCCCTCACTCTCACAGACCTTGGGAGACAGGACAGTCCTTGCTTACAGACAGCCCCCCGCCCCAACCTGAAGCAAATACTCACCAGCAACTACACACAACACAACAAAAACATTTATCCAGGAAACAAACCCTGCAACAAATCCCAGTGCCAACTCTGTATGCATATCTATTCAAGGGACACCATCATTGGTCCTAAACACATCAGCCTCGCCATCAGTGGCTCATTCACCTGCACATCTACCAATGTGATATATACCATCATGTGCTGGCAATGCCCCTCTGCCATGTCCATTGGCCAAACCAGACAGTCTCTACGCAAAAGAATAAATGGACACAAATCTGACATCAGGAATTATAATATTCAAAAGCCAGTAGTAAAACACTTCCATTTCCCTGGTCACTCAATAACAGACTTTAAAAGTGGCAATTCTTCCATACAAACTTCAAAAACAGACTCCAACGCAAATCTGTAGAACTGGAATTAATTTGCAAACTGGACACCATCAAATTAGGCCTGAATAAAGACTGGGAGTGGATGGGTTATTACAAAAACTAATTTCCCCATACTAATTTCCCCCTACTGTTACTCACTCCTTCTTGTCAACTGTTTGAAATGGGTCCCCTCATTACCATTACAAAAGTGATTTTTCCTCCCGTGGTATTCTACTGTTAATTGAATTGTCTTGTTAGCGCTGACCCCCCCCCCCCACTTGGTAAGGCAACTCCCATCTTTTCATGTACGGTGTGTATATATACCTGCTACTGTATTTTCCACTCCATGCATCTGATGAAGTGGATTCTAGCCCACGAAAACTCATGCCCAAATAAATGTGTTTGTCTCTAAGGTGCCCCAAGGACTCCTTGTTGTTTTTGCTGATGCAGACTAACACGGCTACCACTCTGAAATAGAAAGCAGTGAGGGTGAGGCTAGTAGAAAGATCCGGTGAGGGAAGAGTAAGGAGAGGATTGGGACAAACAGTAGAGGGGAAAGAATGTCACAGTGAAAATCTGAGGAACGGGAGTCCAAAGATCTCAGCAGTATCCTGAGGCTGCAAGAGTGTGCTGTGGCTGCTATTTCCAGTTTTTCCTCATTCTTCCCCCTCTACAGATTGGCTGCTTGCCCTTTCATCAGCACCTGACTCTGTGCCTTCTTTCACACTGCGTTTCCTTTAGATGAGATGCAAGTAGGGGCAGAGTTGTGCTGTTCCTTGACAGTGAAGAAACAGTAAAAGTATACTAATTTTCTGAAAGATATTTGCATTTCTCTTTTGTAATTTAATTGCTGTATATTCAGATAACCACACTGACTATTCTGAAAAACTTTCTTCAGTGTATAAATCTTAGATTAACGGTTAAGACTTTAAAAAAAAAATTAAATCTGTACTTATCTAAATGAGTATTCTGACTTTCAAAAATGAGAGACCTGTAGCTTCCATTACAGGTAGTGCTCAGAGCAAGTTGGAAGATAGTAAGAACAGCATTGGCTGGTCTATGTTACTGCTTTCATAAGGAATTTTTCAGAAAAAGCTCAGTGTAGACAAGACCCTGGATGTTGCATGTGATGATGGCTCTTGCTCTGACAACAGTTTTCCTTTTAGATTTGAACAGAGGCAACATACTCCTATCACTTAGGCAAAAAGAACAGCCATCAGTTTTGGGGCTGACTTTGAACTAGTTCTTTGTGACACATCCGGGACCATAGTAACGGAATATTGGGTATTGAAGCAGCCAGCAGTGGATTAGGGATATGTAAGGAACTGAGTCACATGTGGCGTTGGGGAAGGGATTTTGTTTTTATTTGACTTTGGTTTCGACAGAGTTGTCTTCGTGCACGAGCTTCTTTGTGGTGAGGATCATGAGATGTATAGGAGTCTGAAGCTGTTGTATGTGTATAAAGTGCTGCAAATTCAAACCTCTCCCAGGCTAACTGCCTAAATCTAATTTTGACAAGAATTGTTCAGTTGTTCAATATTTTCTCTTATGCTCCCCTGTTTATAGAGTCTCAGCATGTGTGTGTGTTAGAGTAAGTTTTCTCAAAAAGAAAAGGAGTACTTGTGGCACCTTAGAAACTAACAAATTTATTAGAGCCTCTGTTTTTTCCACCAAATGCATCCGATGAAGTGAGCTGTAGCTCATGGAAGCTTATGCTCTAATAAATTTGTTAGTCTCTAAGGTGCCACAAGTACTCCTTTTCTTTTTGCGAATACAGACTAACACGGCTGCTACTCTGAAGTAAGTTTTCTGTTAGTGATGAAAGGAACCGAAGGGAATGACCAAGTAGCCCGACTCTTAATCCAGAAACAGTTTAGTCTTTAACAAAGACCGCTTGCATGTCCATGCACAATACCAAGTCCAAGCAGTAGTGCATATGGCTGTAGTACAGATCTCTTGAATGGGCATTGGTCTCAGATTATCAGCTGTCCAGAGTGTTTAAACCAAGGCTACTAAGTCATGGACTTAAATCACTTGTAAAAAGACCATGCTCATTGATAGATGTGAGCAACAAAGCTTAGCTTTTTCAGGCAGAGAAATTCTGATTTGTCATTTTTATGCTTTAATAAATACAAGTGACTCTTACCTTTATAGTTTCACAGAGTTTAAGGCCACAGGAGACTGTTAGATCATCCAGTCTGGCCTCTTTCTTGTGTACTACAAGGCATTACATTTTACTTGGTCACTCCTGTATTAGAGCTCAATAACTGCTATTTTTGACTAAATACAGCATTAATAGATTTATTAATGTTTTGGATTTTATTAGAAAAAACTGTGCAAAACCACTACAGAAAGCATGTTAATATATTCTTAAAATAGTTTTACTATTAGCTTTGATTCATAAAGCAACATAGGTTTAGTGTCTAGCTCTTCTGAGGTAGGTTGGTGGAATCTGCAAATCACTTTGTATTAACTGGATACCTATTCAACCTCAGTTGTCTTCTCAGGCTTCTGGAAACATCTACTCAGATGCTGATTGTAGTCACTTCTCTACTAACATGACATCATTTCATAGATCTAGTTAATTCCATGTTAATAACTTGTTTGTTCTTACAATAAGTGAAATATAAGCTTGTATTTATTATAACCACTCCCATTCTGGTGGATACCACCGCTATTTCCAAACTAAAAAATAAACGCTGAGATCGTTCATCCAGCACTGAAATATGGGAGGAGGCATCTACATCAACATCTATGTACAAAGTCTTGTTTTTCCACTTTAAAAAAAAAAAACTCAATCAAAGTTATAGGTGGAAATTTAGATCTGAAGAATACAATTTATGCACGTTGAAAGTTGGGCGCCATAACAGAGTTAATACTTACACTTCCAAAAGCTCTGCTACAGAAGACAAGATGTTGCTACTTCACGGGTATTGATACTTCAGTCTTTCTTTCCACAGTCATTTTTAGGGCTGGAGATAAGCCATTCTAAAGTACATTTTTTCTCAGATACACTGTTCTCTGATTGAAATACACTGGACCCTCACTAGAATGTGCATCTATATAGCGTGAAGTCACATATAACACGGTTGCAGCCATGGATCCCAAATTTAATTACTTTAATTGCAATTCATTTTAACGCGGTCCCGCACATGGATCCCAAATCCCGTGTTCTAGCGAGGGTCCGGTATAATAGAAGGTACTACCCTGCCACTTAGATGCACTTTTATGAAGTAGTAAATTTGATTTGTAAAAAGTAGCCACTCCTTCAGTAATAGAGGGTAACATTTAAATTTGATAAATTTATTTTGCTCCATTGTCATCCTTGTTTTACCGTCTATAGTGTTCACCTTGGGTTTTTGTCTGCAAATCTGCCTTTTGCCTTTGTATGCCACTTCCTCAACTTCACCATGGCTGAATACTCATCTATGCTCTCTCCTTTCTGCTGGGACTGAGAACAGAGTGACATTCTAGCCAGTCCCAGAAAATGGATCACTGGGCAACTACCCAGTATCTTAGCAGCCTAATCCAGACTGTAGTTAAGTAATAACTCTGTAAAAGTGTTTTGGGATATAGTTTGTGTGAAAGAGAATATAAAACAGTTATTGACTTGTGAGTTGAGAAAGTAGGAAAGCTAATCTTCCTGTTACAATGGTAACAAAAAATAGACAGTAGATGAATGTGACCTGTTGAAGCAAATTTGTTAGGCCTGGTGAATTACAAAGGCCTGGTCAGTTCTTCCAAATGTCACAAACTGAATATTTTGAAACTTGGAGTCAAATATTTTGCCTGTTTAATACTATGTAATTAGTACATAGTGCACTATGTTTATAACCCACTCGCAGCCCCCCTAGCTGCTCCCCTCCCTTCAGTTTCCCTTATAACTAGAGGGGTGTTAACAGACCACTTTACCTTGAATGGTCCCTTGAAATATGTGTTAACTACTTATGGTAAATAATCTGTTCCACCTTGTATTTAGCTGCGATACTCTGGCCATGTCTACAGTACAAATTACTTTGGTATAATTTGCATTGTTCAGAGGTGTGAATAATCCACACCCCATGAGCAACATAAGCTATAATGACCTAAGTGCCAGTGTGGACAGAGCTTGTCAGTGGGAGAGCTTCTGATGACATAGCTACCACCTCTCGCAGGAGTTAAGCCAACGGGAGAGCTCTCTCCCGTCATCTTAGAGTGTATTCATCAGAAGTGCTACAATGCCACAGCTGCATCGGTGCCGCTGTAGCATAGATATAGCCTCTGAGTCCCTTTCCCAGACCTGAAGAAGAGCTCTGTGTAAGCTCAAAAGCTTGTGTCTCTCTCAAACAAGCTGGTTCAATAAAAGATCTTATCTCACCCACCTTGTCTCTCTGATATCCTGGGACCAACTTGGGTACAACAACACTGCACACGTGAATCCTACTCTAACACTTTCAAAGATATGAAATGCATAATGCATCAACATCTTGAACTGACTTTTTTTTTTTTTTTTTTTTTGTGGGAGGAGGATCAATTTCCATGACAAACTTAGTAAGCAATGGTTCTTGAGCTAGGCAGTCAAAATTTTAAAATGTAAATTAAAAAAAATTCTAAACTTTTTTTTTTTTTTAAATTAAACTTTTTTATCCACCCCTGCAAGTGCTGTGGGATGTAGATTTGACTGAGGCCTGGTCTACATTGGTGGGGGAGGAAATCAATCTAAGTTGCGCAACTTCAGCTCCGTGAATAACGTAGCTGAAGTCGACATACATATATCAATTTATCTTGGTGTCTTCACTGCAGTGAGTCGACTGCTGCCGCTCCTTCGTTGACTCTGCCTGCGCCTCTCGCGGTGGTGGAGTACAGGAGTCGATGAGAGAGCGCTTGGGGGTTGATTTATTGCATCCAGACTAGATGTGATAAATCGACCCCTGCGGGATCGATCACTGCCTGCTGATCTGGCGGGTAGTGTAGACATACCCTTTATGTGACTTTATTATGACCTTGATGTTTGAGGCTTTTTAAGGGAATTCTAGGAAATGCAATTAGATACACATAACTAAATGGCTATCTTCTGACAGATGACCAAATTAATTGGTGTAAAATGAAAAAGCAAAATGGACGTTCTAAGGACCTTAGTCTGCTTCAGATACAAGCTTGAAGGACCTCTTTTACACTGAACTTATGAAGATTTTTGTTGGGATAAGCAGAAAGGTATGGGGAAAGATAAGTGGTTTAGCTGGAAATTGGACATTACTTAAGTGGTGGGGGAACCTCTTGCCTTGTTTCTACTAGCAGAATTTGTAGCTAGACTCTGAGAAATAGAGACTGATGGGATAGTCATTGCTAAGATCATGTTTCTTTCCTCGTTTGGAGATCAGTACCAATTTGCCCCCCCTCCCCCCCAAATGTCTGTGCTCTCTCTAGTATACCATGATGCAACAAAAATAATAGTTTCAGCAAAGATTTTATTTTTGTTTCCTTTAGTATGATGGGATGCTTGACATCTGCCATCAATCTCTCCGGTCACATGATTACAGACCTGAGAGTGGCTATCCTTCAACAAAAAAACTTCAAAAACAGACTCCAACGAGAGACTGCTGACTTGGAATTAATTTGCAAACTGGATACAATTAACTTAGACTTGAATAGAAATTGGGAGTGGATGGGTCATTACATAAAGTAAAACTATTTCCACATGTTATTTCTCCCCCCACCCCATCCCCCACTGTTTCTCAGACATTCTTGTTAACTGCTGGAAATGGCCCACCTTGATTATCACTACAAAAGCTTTTCCTCCTTCCCCCCCCCCCCCTTCCTGCTGGTAATAGCTCATCTTAAGTGATCACTCTCCTTACAGTGTGTGTGATAAACCTATTGTTTCATGTTCTCTGTGTGTGTATATAAATCTCCCCACTGTATTTTCCACCGAATGCATCCGATGAAGTGAACTGTAGCTCACGAAAGCTTATGCTCAAATAAATTTTAGTCTCTAAGGTGCCACAAGTCCTCCTTTTCTTTTTGCGAATACAGACTAACACGGCTGCTACTCTGAAACCTAACTTGTTCTGGCTTTTTTCCTGATTCCTCTGCCTGCGTGCTGACACAGAGGGTACAGTTGATATCTTGCATTCCATTAATGAGTTTCAGCAAAGCCAGGGTGCACCTCATGTGGCTTACACAGGTGGACGCTTAATCAGTCAGCCCTGAGGCATACCACTGGCCCAATTCCATTAGGAGAGAGGAATCTAAAGGAGATGCCAGAGTGGCAATTGATCTAGAAATTCATCCATCAGTGGGGCTCATTGATATGCACTTCCTTAAGAAGAAAGTCAGTATGGTTTTGTTACTTACCGGAAGACGGTGTGGCTGTTGTGTTCAGTTCCTACCCAATGCCAAGAACTAAGATGCTGAAACTAACCAGTTGAACTAGGTTGCAGAAAAGGATTCCTCAAGCCAAGGGTTGGTACCAGGTATCAAATTGCATAGACTATCAAACAAAAATCTGTCTCTTTCTACAGCATTTGGCTTTTGCATTCTATATCATTAGATATTATAAATACCACTGCTACTCTTCAGAGGCACGTAACTAAAGTACTTTATGGTGGAAGGAATTGTACTTTAGACACCAGAATTATATACACTAGCTAAGGCAGAATTACAAGGGTCATCTAATCCAGGAAAACTATTTCTCAACTTGCTAAAAGCAATTTGAGTGAAGCTGAAAAGTGTTAAATAAGAATGTCTGAAGTATTACATTATTGGTCAGATGTAGTCTATCTGTGTCCTTGTAATGTTGTTGCTCTAGAAGTGGAGGTAGGACAGGTGTCATGTTATGTTCTCTGTATTTGGGAAACAGGTTAACTTTTAGTCCCAAACCTGCAACGTGTGCCTGATATTGTGGTGATAAATACATTTTATAAATTAATTGTGGGTGTTAGTCTATGGTAAAGAGTTGGCTTTCACTGATTAATAATCCTTTATTGTGAGTTGGACTTCAGCTCTTCAGCAATATGACACATCCACAGAATCAAAACCATTACCAGCAGCTTGTTTAATCAAAGGTCTTGAAAGAGGTGGTGACACTGGTAAACCAGGTGCCAGCTCATGCCTTAATTGAATTCTGGCAAATACAAAGCTGAAGTCAGCCTGGTTCACCTGTTTATTAATATTAGTGATAGGTATTAGAATTCTAAGAATGTGTGTTAAGAGGTTAGACTGTGTTTGAATGCTTGTGAGTTGCTGCATGTATTACTCTCACTTATAACATCTCTGTCCCAGATTGTGAGGTAATATTTAAGTAGGTGTCTCGTAAGCCTCTTCCACTGTGTAAATCATCAGACAGGAGACAGATTTTAACTAGTGCAAAATGCTGGTCTCCAACAGAAGGTGTTATGTCCTGTCTGACAAAGAAAGCCCATTGACACCAGATGGACAAGAGTAGAACATTAGAGGACAAAAGACTGTTGTTTACTCTTCTCTCTCCTACCTCCACCCCGCAATAAAGATGAGTCTTGCAAGTGAATTCCTCCCATCAGCTGAGTTTGCAGCTCAGAGGACAAGGGGGGAAGGGAATAAAAGCCCCTAACTAGGAGGAACTGTATCTCATTTGCTGCTTGTACTCTAGGCAAGATTTCTAGGCATAAACAAGGGATCCCCAGCTACTTAGCCTGGGTTAGCCCTAAAGGACAGATAGAACTTGCTTATTATAGAAGCTTCTATTACCTTTTGAAACTTAAGACTGTAACTTTGTGTGTGTGTGTGTGTAATACATTATATTAATCTTGTAAGTGATTCTCTTGCTTTCTCTTCCTATTTAATAAATCTTAAGATAGTTGGTTGTAGGATTGGTTACCAGCCTTGTCTTTGGTGTGAGATCTAAAGTGCAATTGACCCTGGTGTGAGTAACTGGTCTGTTGGGATGGGGAATAACCTAAGTATTGCTGTGTTTCATGATGTAAGGGACGGTCTATGACAAAGGCAGGCTTATCTGTGTGGCAAGACAGAGAGGGGACTGGATGTGACTCCATGTTAAGGCGGTTATGGTGTCTGAGGTGTTTACACTTGATATTTGGTTGATGAAATCTACATATAAAAGTCGCAACCAATTTGGGGTTGTGCCTCTTCCCTGAAGTGATACACTCATACTCTTGAACCACTGCAGGGCAGCTTGACAGAGGTTATGTGGGTATGTGTGTGGAGATTCTTAGGGATGGAGTAGGGGAAGGGGTAGTAACATAATAGATCCCATGACAACAGAATGTTTGATGCGGTAGCATCCCAACAGAATGCAGTTCGTGGAATTGAGTGAGATTAGCATGGCAACTGACTGAGCTCACTGAGAGGGTCACATCTAAAGTTGCTATCTGGTAATGTGCCTCAATGGTTTTACTAAGTACTCTATAATTTAGTGTTTATTTTGTTGTTTCTTTGTATGGCATCATATGCATATAAGTTTAGTTTTAAAAGCTTGTCTTACAGTAGAACTTCCGAGTTATGAGCACCAGAGTTACCAGTCAGCCACACGCCACATTTGGAACCGGAAGGACACGATCAGGCAGCAGCATAATACTGTCTTCCTCTCTCCTCTTCTCCTTCCTTCCCCCCCCCCCCCCAAGCAAATACAGTACAGTGCCATGTTAAACATAAACTACTAAAAAAAATAAAGGGAAAGCACCATTTTTCTTCTTCATAGTAGAGTTTCAAAGCTGTATTAAATCAATGTTCAGCTGTAAACTTTTGAAAGAACAACTATAACATTTTGTTCTGTTAAGATCATTTCAGTTCAGTTACGAACATTACCAACAACCTCCATTCCTGAGGTGTTCGTAACTGAGGTCCTACTGTACTTATTTTACAAAACCTGTTTCCATTCTTCTTTAATATAACTGAAGCATTTGTATGTTTTTGCTGAAGTGAGTGTTAAAGTTCTGCAGAGACTTCTAATTTCAGTTGCTTTATGGGAAGTGGTGAGAATCTTTTCACATTGCAGATGTATATTTCTAATAACAGTACAGGGAGGAGGCAGCTCTCAAACTGCCATTTGACATCTTCCCTTCGTTTTAGGCCCCACCCTGAAAATATTAACTTATGTGGCCAAAGAGCTGAGTTGGGGTGAAGTTCTTGCTTAGCAAGATTCCTGCCCTTACTGCATACCAGTGGGGCTCAGCCTGATAATGGTTGAAAGAGTTAACATGTTGCACAGCCACAGGAATTGTATAGTTTTCCTGAAAGCCCCACTATGCTTGGTAATTCTCTGGGTTCCATCATTCAAAAGATGCCACCAAATGCTGTACTAATTTGACAGCTCTCCACAGGGGAAGAGTCTCATATGATGATAGTGGCATATAATGGGGAGAGGAGTCGTCGTCCTGGGAGTGCAGCATTAAGGAATCTTCAAGTAATAAAAGCCACGGCCTTCTCTAACATTTTGAGAAATTATAGGAAAAAGGAGGAGAACCTTAGATACAGTAGGGCCTCCTAATCTATAAGTAGTTGATGTAGATAATGCTGTTTTTAATATACACTTGTTTTGTGTTGTGTGGTTTTCATTAGAATTGTTTTCTCTCATTTGCGCAACATTTTTTTGTCAACCACCAATCAGAATCTGTGTAGAGCAATTTATTAAATTGAAATAAGCACATATCGTCTTCTTACCCTGAGACCATGGCCATCAGGATGTTAATCTTCTAATTAGTATTAATAAAGTCTTAAGATTAGCTCATATGTCTTCGGCCTTAGTAGCTTTATTTTATGCATGCAATTTTGTTTCTCACTTTTTGCAGAGGATGACAAATAGCAGCAGTTCTCCTAGCCTCCTCAATGACAGTGCCAAGCAGTATGCAGGCCATGGTAAGAACTTTTAAAGAAATATGTTTAAAGGTATGTTCAAAAGCTATCTTTGGAAAAAAAAAAATAGTTTCAAGGGAGTTAGTCCTCCCTTTAATCTGATTGCAAGGTGATAGAATATTTTTTTATTAATGTATTCCAAACCAAATTACTAGTGAACTTTCTAACTCTCAGCTTGCCTTTCATTTTAAAGGGGAAAAACTTAGAAATTTGTCTTACTGCTCAGTCATATCAAGCAAAATACCTATTTGAATGTCTACTATAAAGCCCTGATAGTTAACTTTAGAAACTGTTTATATAGCATCAATACAATAATCCCTTTTAAATGCTTCTTACTAAAAAAAAGTTGTTTGAAAAAGTGAAATGAAATTACATATGTAATTTTTTTACCTTTACATTGTAGATATGTGCATGCACATAATCACACATTTTTGTCTGTTTTATTTAAAATTGAACTATCATTTCATGTTTTTCATTTTTTTTTTTTTTTTTCCCCACAGCCAAAGTATAATAGACTATTTGATATGAAACTCCTGGTAACAGAGGACAGGAACTTGGCACTAACAGAATCTAATGAATTTTGGATCTTGAGTTCTGTGGCATATGCCAAATAACTTGGAGCTTGGAATTTAAAATTTCTACACAGCATGTTTTAAGTAATACCTTGCCCCTTTCACACTTTCTTCTTTCATATTACTTGAGAACATTCCATCCATCCATTCAAAAAATGGCTATATTTTGTAGGCCTATTTTTGTGTTATGAAGCTGCTAATGCATTTTCTACTTAAAAATCATTATTGGTTATGTCAACGTCTGGAAGATCCCAAGGTGTATGAAATGCTGTCAGTTAAGGAAAATATTTTTACTTTTAACTTGAGCAAATTTAGTGTTTAACTCCAGTGAGAGAATACTGAACCTCACAATATTCTTTAGTTACTTCTTAGACTATAACAACACTTTAGATTTCTTCAGATGATCTGCTTAGTCATATCTCAATATTTAACTTCTTTAAGAAGTGGCTCCCACTTCCAATTGGTAAAAACATGCATTTAAAGTATGGCCTTCCTCTAAAAGGGGCTACAGAAGTGGTGTTGTGGAGCTCTGTGTTTGTGTTAGATGCCACAGCAAATTCACTTGTCAGTTTACAAGTAAAATAACAAACAAAAAAACACCCTATCTTAATGATTAGTCATAAGAACAGCCATACTGGGTCAGACCAACTGTCCATGTTACCTAGTACCCTGTCTTTTGACAGTGGCCAATGCCAGGTGCTCCAGAGGGAATGAACAGAACAGGGAATCATCAAGTGATCCATCCCCTGTTGCTCATTCCCAGCTTCTGGCAAACAGAGGCTAGGGATACCATCCCTGCCCATCCTGGCTAATAGCAATTGAAGGACCTATCCTTCATGAATTTATCTAGTTCTTTTTTGAACCCTGTTATAGTCTTGGCCTTCACAACATCCTCTGGCAAGGAGTTCCACAGGTTGACTGTGCGTTGTGTGAAAAAATACTTCCTTTTGTTTGTTTTAAACCTGCCGCCTATTAATTTCACTTGGTGACCCCTAGCTCTTGTGTTATGAGAAGGAGAAGTAACACTACCTTATTTACTTTTTCCACACCAGTCATGATTGTATAGACCTCAATCATATCCCCTCTTAGTCGTCTCTTTTCCAAGCTGAAAAGTCCCAGTCTTATTAATCTCTCCTCATATGGAAGATGTTCCATACCCCTAATTATTTTTGTTGCCCTTTTTCTGAGCCTTTTTCAATTCCAGTATATCTTTTTTGAAATGGGACGACCATATCTGCATGCAGTATTCAAGATGTGAGCGTACCATGGACTTATCCTGCAAATGCAACCTGAGATTTGAAAGTCAGGTGGCTGTTTCCTCCTTGTACTTCATTTCTAGTAGTAATTATTTTACAGAGCAGGTTTTGTCCTGAGTTGTACTTCTACACTCCCATTGAAAATAGTTAATTGTTCAAGACGATGGAGTTTTGCTGGTGTAAATGAGATTTAAGTTTTAGCTATAAAATATCCGCTATTGGGGGCAATACACGAAGAGGGGAAAAAACAGACTGACTTTTGGTTTGCTAGACTGTCTGTGTAAACTGAACAGACTCGTTAAGAAATTAGTGAGAGAAATTGCAGTTCCCTTTTTAGGCACACTTTAGAATAGAACTGCACTTTGAAGGCATACTGACCATGGTCAAAGAGATTCCGGTTTACAGAAAACATTTTTAAACATTAGTGTGTTAGCAGATGGCATCCCCTAGGCAATTAGGAGACATCCATATTTTTAATCTATGCTTAATCTGGAGTTTCCTGTTTAAATGGTGACTGTGGTGATTGAGATCCAGATTATGATACTTATGACCTGGAGGCAAAGTGTAGGGACAGGGAGAAATAATAATTTATTTGTAAAATCTTCATCTTGACCGCCTCTAGGTCCTGAGTAAATTTCTAAATAAAAAGTTGGCAAATCAGACAACATCCATAATGTTTGTAGAATTAAGTGGTATGGAGTACAGCACATAATTATTTAAACTGGCAATTATTTAAACTGGCAACTATGCTTTTAGCAGTTCTGACTTTAAAATTAGCTTTAATTATGGATGGATAAGAAACCTTTTCGCCTTTTTCCAGTGACATTTAAAATTATTTGAACTTTTTTTTCAAAATAGTTTGTGCTGATAATATATAGTGGTAACAATGTTTCTAACATTCTTTTACAGACCCACTGACTTCACCGGCTTCATCCTTGTTTAATGACTTTGCTGCCCTCAGTTTATCTCAAAGGAGAAAGGTAGGCAACACCTAAACTCTAGAAGGTGGCATATCTGTAACTGACAAAAGAAGAATGGAGGGCAGGACAGAGGGAACCCAAGAAATTAGATTGTTTTAAATGGGGATGGCTGTTTTGGTGTCACATTTGTTCTTTTCTATTTCATTACATAAAGAAGTTAGATGATATCTTTAAGATGTGCTATTGCAGACCAGCCTGTTGCTGCTGATTATGAAATATTCCAGGCACATATTTCAAACTGCATTTATAAGAATACTTTGAACACGAGCGTCAAGGACCTGCCCCTTGAACTTTAAAATAAACTGTTCTTATGATGCTGCGAACAGAGGCTTGCAGGTGTTCATCTTAGACCTTCACAGCCTCAGGGTTCTGTGATAAGATCTTCAAATGGAGGATGGGTCCTGAACCTCAGTGATTCTTGCAGAATTCATTAGTTTGAAAAAATATAAACATCTAGAAGATCAGAAAGTTTTTTCTGTAAACCAGGGTTACACCAGAGTTCCATCTGTTCTATGTGATCTGCAGCTGTTCGTTAGAAAGGCAACCCAACTTGTCCCAAATAGTAGTCAAAATGTACTTTCACTGACCAATTTCACATCTTTTTCCTAATATCAAGCCACCTACATGATCATTAATTTCCCCCAAGTGAGTGGTACACTGTCTTGCAAGCACGCTACTTCAGCATGCTTGTGCTTTCTCCTGTAGCTCTAACCATGTACTGGAAGTTGTGGGTTCTTAGCATAGTTCCTGCAGGTAAGGATTGAAATGAAAACTACCATAATTGGCCCACCAAATAAGTGTTCCTTGAAATTAAATGTTGTTACAGATTGTCTATTTCCTAATATTGGATATAGTTTGGCATATGAATTGTCCTATTCCTTAATGCCAGCTGTCATGCACTGACAACTTGCTTTAAATGCTGGATATAATCTTACACTTTTCACTACTTGCTGAAAGTGGTAAGAATGAAAATATACACACAACGATAAAAATTGAATATGTAGAAGGAGTGTATCATCATGTATTGGTATGCTATAAGGCCAACTGGCTATGGTGCTATATGTTGTTTAATTGACCTACCTATAATGAATCTCATTTGTCCAGGCTGGTAATGCAATGTTTCAAATACAGAGCAAAACCTGAAATTGGTATAAGTTCCTAGCTTGTTCCTGCTTTTCCACGAATAATCAAAGCTCTAAACCCATAGTCACAAAAATGGTATCTTTGACAGAAAGAGTGGCTTATACAAACTGACTCGTAATTCACTTTTACAACTAATTTAGCACTTCTGTTAATTGGAATACAGACTGGAAACCTCTGAAATGTTACTAATTGATTATACATTGTAGCTGCTACTTTTTAATGTCGATTCATGCAGAAGGTTATCCACTGACTTCAGTCTGCAGAGAATACAAATGCAGATGGCTATGGATTTGTTTTCTAAATACTGTTAATATTCTGAAATACATATTTTTGTATTATTGGGGTTTGTGTAGCTTGCAGTTCATGTCAACAGGTCACCTATAAGGTGAATTGCAGAGCTTTTGACAGTTTGAAATATATTGATTTGGGATATTAAATGGTTTGTATAGACCTAAGTTCATATGCACTTACAATTTGAACACAGCTATTTGAAAAAAATCTCTTTACTTGCCAAGAACCCAAGTTGAGGGTTTTGTTTTGTCCTGAAAGCACTTGAAAACAGTTGTCTAAAACCAGCATTTCCTGCATTATCACTGACTTGGAAGACAAATATAACACCCTGAATAGGGTCTTGGTAAGTGAGTAAAGGAGAAATTGCTTTTCAGATATTTTGTTTAAAAGTTAGCAATTTGGAATCTTAAAATACTCAACTATTTAAAAAAGCTTTGCATCTTCAAAAGGGGGATGTTTGAATAGTATTGAATTCATAAAGGTTTCTATAAAAGATTTATTAAATAGCTGACTTCGACAAGGAAATTCAGAGTTTATTCCATCTGAAAAAAATCTTATTGTGCCTAGATATTGCTGATCATATGATCCTATCAGAGTCCTCAGAACAGTGGGTGATCCTATACTACTTATGAGCTGCAATACTTGGTTACAACAAAGTAAGTTAAGGATGGACTTGGTAACCTTAACTATGAATTTCCTTGCTTTTTGTGAAGCCATCAGTGTTTGGAAATACAGGTTTGTGTGCTTGGGGCTATTTGAGGTGCTTATAATATTTAGGGGTTTAAAAACATTACATGTTTTTAAATACCTTGTAATCAGTCAGCTACAGATTGGCTTTAAAAAAATTAACCCAACTTCTTAATTTTACATGAACATTCTAAAAATTACCTTCAAATGGCCTTTGATAAACACATTCTTGAAACTGTAAAATCTTTCCTTTCACCCATCAAGTAATTATTAGATTGCTGCACTACAATTTTAAGTTACAGTAAATCTAAGAATACAAATTTAAGAAATTTTACAGGATACTGAAAATGAAAAATTCAAATGAGCTGAACACTTCTGTGGGTGCAATCTATGTGGTGGTTCTGCCGACCCTAAACCTCTCTGAATATCATTAGCCTAAATGCAATTAGATAGCTACTTGAAAATTTCTTATAGCAATTTTTCTCTTACAAACTACGTACACAAATAATAAATTTGTGGTGCATGATAACAAGAGCTGGGATATTCAATATTAGATTAACACTCTGTCCTTAACTTAATGCTGTTGTACCTTTTTTGTCATCTTCCAAAAATGCATAATACCAATTGCTAAAGATGGAGTGTCATCCTGAACTTGGATTCCTTGGAGTTTAACGTTTTGTCTCAACATTTAATATATTGAAATTCTTTCTTTTTAGAAAGATTATATTTTAAATTAGCATAAATTATCATTTCTCTCAACCTGGAAAAGCTCTTTGGATTCATTCTGGTTCCTTTGGTAATTTTGTTTTGATAGCTCATAAAATATGTATGGTATAATTGATTGCAATCACCAATGCTAAGGGGATGGCACTTTTATAGGTTTAAAGAAAAACCTATAGTGACATTTTTGTGTAAACTGGTTCTGAGACTGTTACCACCAATCCAGACTTATGGTTACCACTTACCTTCACCGGTCAGCCTGGAAGGTCCACAAATACCATTCTTTTTTTTTTTTTTTTTTTTTTTTTGTTCATACCTTCAAACTCATTGGAACTGAACTGTCCTCATGGTTCCCAATAATTTTCTTGGTTTTATTTCCACTTTTGAATGGTTCTTTATCTGAATCAGAACTAGAGAATAGCTCTATTGGTACATCTACATTGTGCTAAAAGATCTGTGGCATGGCTGCGGCTGGCCTGGGTCAGCTCACTTGGGCTTGAGGGCCTATAAAATTGCAATGTAGGTGTTCAGACTTGGGCTGGAGCCCAGGCTGAGACCCTGCAAGGGGGTTGGGTCTCAGAGCCCGGGCTCCAGCCCAAGCTCAAATGTCTACATTGTGATTTATAGCCCCAGAGCTTGAACCCCGCAAGCTCGAGTCAGTTGACCTGAGCTCTGAGACTCAGTACTGTGGGGGTTTTTTATTGCTGTGTAGATGTACCCTGTGGAAGTGATAATTGTTGATGTGACGACAGCTGTTGGTACAGTGGTTGGAATGAGTGAACCATCCTGTGATTCCGTTTGGCCATGCTATTGGGATGTTTCTGTGCTGCTTGTACTAGTCTCTCTACATATACCACAAGCTGTATAACAAGAGTTCTAGTCCTTCAGTATCTCTCTTCACTGGCCCTGGATGACTAGAAGTTAGGAACAAAAGATTTTCTCCAAATTGGACTGAAGAGTGGAAGATATTGGAGAGGTTATCTGGATTGAGATTCATCAGAAACAAACTTCTTATTCAAATTTGGTGCATCTTCCAGACTTCGTGCTTAGCTAGTCTATTAGAGAAATCTTTGCATGAAGAGGTGAACTTTGCCTAAACCATTCCAGATTTCCTATGGAATATTTGTGTTTCCCAGAACCAGACCTAATTTCCACGTTAGTCCTGCTCATGCCATGTTTCTACAGTTGCTGACAGCAGCAGTGTACTTTGGCACCTTTTGTTCTTACTATGTTCTATACAGCTTTCCACTAGTATGTGTACACTGTCTTGAAATCATTAGTGGCTCAGTCTTGCAGGGTGCTGAACACTCTGGCTCCAACCCAGTAAAACACTTAGTCGCATGCTTAACTTGAAGCAGTGAATTCAGTCGTATTTAAATGGGACTAAGGGACTTATGTGGTTAAAGATAATACATACCAACATCCTCTGCTGAATTGGGGCCAGCACCTTGAGGCATTGAGTCTTTCAGTAGCAAGCACTCATCTGGGAATTCTCTCTTTTTTCATCTAAAAAAATAAACTCACGTTTTGTTCTTTGTCATGTAAACTCATTTCTTAAACTGTAAACATTAGTTGACTAATATGAAATTAAATAGAATTCCATACAAAGTCTATTAAGCACTCAAAAGTGAAGTTTCAACAAGCAACCTTTGCTCTGCTATCTTGTGCATATGTATTACAGTAGTCTTTGAAATCACATACTATAAGTAAAGTAGCATTTCTTCTATAATTCAATTTTTTTCATATTTACCCTTAATTAACTGTCATCATGGATCTGTTCATTCTCTGTTGTGTTCGTTTTATGCATGTGTTCTTTTTTTAATCCACTTATACTTTTGGCCAACACCACATCCCACGGCAATGAGTTCCAAGGTTAGTTGTGAGTTGTTTCCTCTTGTTTGTATTAAGCCTACTGCCTATTACTTTTATTGGGTGACCCTAGGTTTTTATGTTGTGTGAAAGGATAAATAACACTTTTCTGTTCATTTTTTCCTCACCATTCAGGATTTTATGGACCTCTGTTACTTCGCCCCCACAGTCTCTTTTCTGAGCTGAGCAGCTCTAATCTTTAGTCTTTCATAGATTCATAGATACTAAGGTCAGAAGGGACCATTCTGATCATCTAGTCCGACCTCTTGCACAATGCAGGCCACAGAATCTCACCAAACCACTCCTACGAAAAACCTCACCTATGTCTGAGCTATTGAAGTCCTCAAATCGTGGTTTAAAGACTTCAAGGAGCAGAGAATCCTCCCTCAAGTGACCCATGCCCCATGCTACAGAGGAAGACGAAAAACCTCCAGGGCCTCTTCCAATCTGCCCTGGAGGAAAATTCCTTCCCGACCCCAAATATGGCGATCAGCTAAACCCTGAGCATATGGGCAAGATTCACCAGCCAGATACTACAGAAAATTCTTTCCGGGGTAACTCGGATCCCATCCATCTAATATCCCATCTCAGGGGATTAGGCCTATTTACCCTGAATATTTGAAGATCAGTTAATTACCAAAATCACATTATCCCATCACACCATCTCCTCCATAAACTTATCAAGTTTAATCTTAAAGCCAGATAGATCTTTTGCCCCCACTGCTTCCTTTGGAAGGCTATTCCAAAACTTCACTCCTCTGATGATTAGAAATCTTCGTCTAATTTCAAGTCTAAACTTCCTGGTAGTCAGTTTATACTCATTTGTTCTTGTGTCCACACTGATGCATGCTGAGCTTAAATAATTCCTTGTATGTTCCTTAAATAATGTGTTTAAATAAGATGTTTCTCTCGAGTTACAGATAGGGAGGCCACTCATCTGGTTTTGAATTGAACAGAGACAAAACCGGACATGGTTTTGTTCAGTATCTGACAGGGGAATGCCATTTTGAAGAGCACACTATGCAACTCTTCCGGCCTGATCTCACACACATGGTGCATGCGAGATCACACTGGTGGTGGCAGGGCAGTGCGGTCCCATGCACCCCGCATGCCGACAGGGGCGGGCCCACTCCATTCCCACAACTACTGGAATGTCCAGTACACTGAGAATGTGAGAGTGGCCACCCTAATTACAGTAAAAGAACAGAACCAACTTGCATTCTTGTAGAGGCAAGGTGGATGAGGTAATATCTTTTGTTGCACCAACTTCTGTTGGTGAAAGAAATAGGCTTTTGAGCTACGCAGAGCACTTCTTCAGCATTCTTGTAGAAAGTCAACTCTATGTGTCTCTGGCCCCAATTACCACATTGCTCAATGTTCTTTGTTACAGGGATGTGGTGTGATGTCTTCCCCAAGTCAGCCAGCAAGGCTGAACCAGAAGGAGAAAAAAGTCACTCTAGGAGAATATTCCCATCCATGTTCCATTGTTCAGACAGTTAAATCCATTCAGCCGTAATGGTTTGCAGTCACTGGTCTTATGACTGTATCTAACCACGTGGGAGTGTGTTGAAACTGTCTGCTCCCCTGATAGTCTAACACACCATCTCAGAAATCCAGTACGTAAACCACATTTAGGGGTAGATCAGTACTCATTACCAAGCAACTCCACATTTGTGTCATCACTCATTGTAATTTTCAGGATTGTGGCTACAGAGAAGACTTCAGATCATTACTGGACTAAACTTTTCTTTCAAACATGAAGTTTACATTGTGCAATTATACCATACTTTTGCAATAATAAAATGTTATTAAACAGTTATGCAATCACTTGCTTCTTTCTGTAAAGAAGGTTATTGCACAAATGTGGAAACAAGATTATCCTCCAACAGAAAGAGTTAGAATAAAGTTTTTCTTTACTGTGGAGAAACTGACTTATTTACTACAAGGCGTGTATCAAGACTGCTATGCTATTTGGTTGTCTTTTTACAGTTTTATGGAACTCTGTTATCCAGTTTTCAGTTGTTCAGTAGCGTTCCACAGAATTGATACTTACTAATTAACAGACCTGACTTGATATTTTCTTTTTGTGCAAGTATGGTGTGTTCTTAAATAGTTTTTTTTATTCAGGTTTAATTTAATTTATGGGTAGGTGGGCACATTACATTATTTCATTAAGCTAAACTATTTCAAAATTACATTTACTTATAGAAAGTTTCAGAAATTGATGACGTATAAGTTTCATCAGGGTAAAATGCTTATTCTTCTAACTATTTGAAAGAACAAACTTCTAGCTCTCATCTTAACTAGTGATTTTAAAAAAAAATCTTATTGCTTGTTATTTATACCTAAATAAAGTCAGTATATCTTATGACTGGAGTAACTTTAATAACTTAGTCTTTTTCTGTGAGACATACCTTAGAAAAAGGATAATTTAATAGGTTTGTCAGCACTCATCAGCTACATATCTTTTCTACCAGGCACACGGTCTTCTATAGCTACAATTCAAGGGCTGAGGTAATTAAACCTCAAAGCAACTCTGCTGTACATCTAGATGGCTATTGTGTATTTTCAAGATTTCTCTGTTATGTATTAGACCTAACATAGGTATATGTAGTGTGCTGTGTAAGAATGACTTGCTATGAACTCTTCATATGTCTGTAATGGAACATGAAGAGGGAAAGATCTTCTAGACTTCCATACATGATATAAGATACTACACTTGTATCTAAAGTGACAGGAAGAATGTCATTATTGAGGAAGAGCTACTGTATAGTGATGCATGAACACAGGGGGCAGAGTAAAGGTTGCATATGAATCCTTAACCTTATTATTCCCTGCATTTTGAGTGCTTCATTATGCATCTTTAACTTTTTCAAAATTTTTATATATAATATTCTAGGGTTTTTAAAACGAAAACCCAACTTTCACTTTCCTAGACTTCTGAACTCTACTTTCTTATTAAAAAAAACATAAATTCTGTGTGTAAATTCTGTTATCTGGAACTGTTTGGTTACACACTGCCATAATGCTGTGTTCTATGCACTGTAAGACATCATAAAAGAGGCCTTTAAACTTAAGAAATTTACAGCTTAGTAATGCACTTTTTGCCTTCCTCAGCTATGGAGTTCCCAAGGTATGTTTCTAAGCATGGTTCTTTGCTTCAAATCTTAAGCCTTGTCTACACTTAGAAGTTTTGCTCATGCAGCTCTGCCAGCGAGACCAGCAAAAAAGTACTTTTTTGCCAGTATCACTGCATCTACAGTAAGTCTTTTGCCAGCATAGCTATATAAAAAAAAAAAAAAAAATAAAAAATCCCACCTCTAACTGATATAACTGTGCTGTTAAACTTTTGAGTGTAGACTGACCTAAGAGTGCAGCAGCTTTCTTTTACTCCTTTTGGAGTTTGTAAGGTCTGCAGGGACTCTTATGCTGTGCAACTAACCAACCAACCAATACTTGCCTGTGCTGTGTTCCTAAGTTGTGAATTAAAACAAACTGCAAAATGTACTATTTCAGCAGCATGCAATGTTCAAATTTGTAACTCGGATCAAAGCCAGTTTTCATGTAGTACTCCAAAGCACATCCTGCGAATGACCTGTTATTTCTGTACCAAACTGAAAGTATCAAGAATTTTTTTATAATACAAGAACTGTTTTTCACTTGCCTTCAAATAACTCAACCATTTTTTGATCACTTTGCCAAGTCATTTTCAGCCAGTGAAAGTTTCATCTCAAAAGGTGAAAATTTAAGAATGTTATGAGCAAATGAAAATAGGGGCTAGCATTGAAACTTGTATGCAGTCTTAATCCTAGTGACAACATTGTAAATATCAGCATATTCCATGTCTGTAACAGATGAGCTCTGAACCATGTGCTGAAGGTCAAGCGATTCTTCTGATTTCCCATTGAGGGCAGTTAATTCCAGAGCCTCCGGCCCATTGCTGAAAACCACTGTTTCCAGCCCTCAGAAGTTCAAATATAAGGATGGTAGGCAAGAGTGCATTGATTGATTTGAATGGTGATCGTGGAACATGAAGGGAAAGAGAGAGCTCTTAGAACTGGGATCCAAACCACATGGGCTTTTATGGATCCATATCAGCAACTTGGATTTCTCCTGAAAGAGACTGGGAAACAGTGCTGTACCAAGGATGTTCCGGGCCCAGTTAGAAGACTCAAATACGGGCATCCCTGCCTCCCACTGCCACCTTCCCCCCACCCCCCCAATCACCGTTACATACTCTTACAAAGGGACTTTAGTCTTCTCTAAAGCAATCTCATTAACTCATCCCAGTCTGTCCACCTTGCTTCCGAGTTCTCTCTAGAAATAATTGCCAGATTGCATACCCTTTCCTGCCCCATAGATGTTCTTAGTGATTTAATTTTAGCATGCTGAAATTCTTTTGATTAGCTGCCACAGTTAAAAGAAGATAGCAAAATCTATGCAATGCTATTTCTGTTAGGGATTTTCTCATCTAAAGATCATTTTAGAATGTAACTAAGTAGTTCAATGGGTGCTTTTGGTTTCCAAGTCATCCTTAAAGATTTGCTTGCAAAAACTGTCAGAGAGCTCAGTTTCATTGTCAAAACTCTCAGGGTTTAAAACCACAAGGGTAGCTGCTGGCTACGTTTTGAGTGTGGCTCTTCAAGTTGTCACTGCTGAGACTTTTCAGTTATTCCTCTTTTAAAAGAAAGCAGACATTTCTCCCATTTCATACTTGTGCTTCCTATCATCCAGTTATGTTAATACTGTCTAAAATGGAGTTGAAAACCTTGCATTCAAAACTTTAAAGATCCAATGACCTTTCTTTTCATCCTTTGCAAGTTCATCTGGCATTACTTTCCCTTTGAAATAGTTTCTCTTTGACCTGTGTGGATAATCCTAATGTTTCAGCCAGTGAATCAACAGCTTCCTTACATGCAACAAACCCAGGAGACAATAATTCTGTTAAAGCATCTTGCAGGCCACCAAGTAAACGTTATCCGTTTTAATGTCAAGATCTGAATTCTGCAATTTTTTTGCTCACAGCATTAATTTTTGACCAGATGTTTTTGCTGAGATGCAGAATACTAAGAAAACAAAAACCTCTGTGTAATGTTTGTTTGCAATCTGTTGGCTTCTAATTAAGTACTGGCATAAGATTGTTTGAAGCTTTGATCTTGTCTAGCACATGGCCTCTACCCATGCTGATCATCTTGTGTACTTTGACATTTTAATGTAATGCTAATATGCTTTTTCTACATATCCCAACCACTAGTAGAAATACAATCTTTGAACAATTCCAAAAAAATAAAACAACTTGGAACAGTCATTGCAGCTGATTCTCCAATAAGATTCAGTGAATGGGTAGCATGTGGGACGAAAGACTCGTTTTGATTTACCCACTGAATTCAGTTTTGAATAGCTTTGTGTGCTGCAGCCATTAGCTCTGTTCTCATTGCTTTGTCCCCTTCAATCAGCTGGATCTAAACAGGTTTTTTAGTTCTTCTAAATAACTTCCATAATATCCTCCGTAGTTTTGGTGTGGATATCAATTAAACCTATAAAATTCGCAAGAATCTTTTGCTCTGTCTTTCAAAACCTCCACATACATAAACACCTGAGATATTTGTTCCATCAGGAGAGGTCTGGAATGCAATAAAACATAATAGAGACGTAATCAGGTTTATTAACCTTGTGTAAAAAAAAAAATAGCTTGCCATACTTTTCTTATGATCCTACTAAAATTCATTTTGAATTCAGTTACAGTATGTTACTTTTGTGGCACAAGCTTTAATAGCTTTCACACGGTCTTGCAACACACTATCCATACCTTACAAGCAATTCCAGTAAATGTAAAAAATTACCATTACAAGAAATTGTCTAATTTCTCGCTTGAACCTCTCAAAGCTTAACATCTCTCACCTAAATACAGCAAAATATCCAAGAGATGAGAGTATTGTGCCACATGCCCTTCTGCATCTTGTAGCAGGTTTACATACCTTTTTTCAATTGTGCAGTCCTTTTCCAACTGTTCTACAAGTTCCATCCAGCATGTGATTTGCCTCCATATATTCCTTCATATATTCATGTTGGCATTCTCACTTGCTATAAGGAAAAGTTTGGGTACTCAGTTTTATGGTTCACAAAGGAAGATGAGGAATTTAGCTGAAAAAGCAAACAAGTAAAATGGAACAAGGAGACAAGCATCTAACTGTACATTAACTGTACATTACACTGGCAATTAACATTAACATTAGGAGTATTAGCAAAGACTCACCATTTTAATAGTTGCCTTGTTTGTTTTAAATTAACAGGATTGTTTTCTGCCAAAAAATAGTGAACAGAATCTGTCACTTGTGGCTAAGTAGCCAGATCTGCCTTGTCAGAGTCAAAATTCTTCCCCACATTTTCAATAATCGAACCAATTTCAGCATCCACATCCATAACTATTGCACTAACAACCAACAGACAACTTTCTGTCCCAGACTCAAATTCTAGGGCTCAACTATTCAATGCCAGGCTCTATGCCAGAATCAGATGCTCCAGCACTCAATGAACCTGAGAAATCCAAATCAACATCCTCGCTAGCTAAGGAAGGTCCAGAAGTGCAAGTAGCAGAAACATCCAATGATTGTTCACCAGGAACATGGCCAAACTTCTTACTTTTCAAGAAACTATGTAGACCACTTGCACTTTTCTGATCTTTTTCACAGGCCTACTGCAGCTTGCACTTTTGAGCACCATTTTTGTGCTTCTAGGTATTCATAGTGGAAATCACTTTTGACCATAAGAATTTACCCACCAAGCTCTTCGTGAATGAATTGCTAGCATTGGAATGACTGAGAGTGTGAAAGGTCTAGCTAATATTTCTGTGAAGTTCTGAGAAATCAGATCAAAGGTCATATGTCTGTGAAACTCAGGGCTATATCAGGTGAAACTAAGCCAGAGCTCAGGAATGCAGATATAAGGTCAGTTGAGAACAAGTGAAGGAAGCAGTAATAGAAAAGGCTAGGGTGCCATGACAGAAGAAAAGAGTGAGAAATTTAAAAAAAAAAAAAAAAGGGGGGGGGGGGGCCTGAGGCACCTTTATGGTACCAGGTCTGATCCTCTGGAACTGTCTGAGCCTTCGCCTTTGCACGCCTCTGCTAGAGAAGACATCCCCCTAATAGTTGGCACGCAGGACAAAGGATGGTGCATTCTATTAGCAACTCTGCTACTAAGTAGTGTTCAATTATAGCTCCATGTGGAACATATTAGTTACTGGTAATGTTCATTTGAAGTGTGTGCTTCTAGTCCAGATAACACATGATTTACTGAATGAAAATAACATAGTGGTTATGGCTGTCCTGAAGAGAGGAGGAAGGAGGTGTTTTATGGATTGTGGGATAATGAGTTGTTCAGAGCGCTTTTGTGTACTCTAGCAGGTTATGGGTTTTCACCTTGTGTTTAATGGTCAGTTTTTAGGAGGCAACACAGGAAAAGCTAGTTCTGTCCCAGTAAACTAACAGCATGGCTCAGTATCTTCAATTCTTCTTTGGTAGCTCTCCACCACTAATCTCTGCCGAGGCATGATCTGTTCCTATTCTAGTGTATGTATAAAAATAATCCTTCAAAAGTAACTATGTAAAACAGAAATACATATTTGAACTACTTTCCTTGAAATACACTGCTGTCCCAAAATCTGTATTCTCTACCCACTGATAACTGTTGTGTACTGCATCTTCTCTACCCACCATAATCAAATGTTTCTCTGACTGAATTAGATTGTAAGATCTTTGGAACAGGAAGTGTATTACATCTCTAAAATGCTGTGTGCTCATCAAAGGTATAATAAATGCTTTCAGAAAATGAGTAAATTCTTTCCACACACAAATAAATGTTACGCTTAGATTTTCCAAAATTACCTATGGAATATGTTTCACAGTGGTAGCCATGTTAGTCTGTATCGGCAAAAAAAAAATGAGGAGTACTTGTGGCACCTTAGAAACTAACAAATTTATTTTGGCATAAGTCAGCGGCACTGCGATGGGTACCCGCATGACCTCACAGTATGCCAACATTTTTATGGTGGACCTAGAACAAGGCTTCCTCAGCTCTTGACTCTAACGCCTCTACTCTACTTCCGCTCTGTTGATGACATCATCATCATCATCTGGACCCAAGGAAAAGAAGCCCTTGAGAAATTCCACCATGATTTCAACAATTTCCATCCCACTGTCAACCTTAGCCTGGACCAGCCCACACAAAAGATCCACTTCCTGGACACTACAGTGCTAATAAGCGATGGTCACATAAACACCACCCTATACCGGAAACCTACTGACCGCTATACTTACCTACATGCCTCCAGCTTTCATCCAGACCACATCACACCATCCATTGTGTACAGCCAAGCTCTATGATACAACCACATTTGGTCCAATCCCTCAGACAGAGACAAACACCTACAAAATCTCTATCAAGTGTTCTTACAACTACAATACCCACCTGCTGAAGTGAAGAAACAGATTGACAGAGCCAGAAGAATACCCAGAAGTCACCTACTCCAGACAGGCCCAACAAATAAAGTAACAGAACGCTACTAGCCATCACCTTCAGCCCCAAACTAAAACCTCTCCAGCGCATCATCAAGGATCTACAACCTATCCTGAAGGACAATTGATCCCTCACTCACATACCTTGCGAGACAGGCCAGTCCTCGCTTACAGACAGCCGCCCCCCCCCCCCCAACCTGAAGCAAATACTCACCAACAGCCACACACCACACAACAAAAACAGTAACCCAGGAACCTATCCTTGCAACAAAGCCCGTTGCCAACTGTGTCCACATATCTATTCAGGGGACACCATCATAGGGCCTAATCACATCAGCCACACCATCAGAGGTTTGTTCACCTGCACATCTACCAAAATCATGTATATCATCATGTGCCAGCAATGCCCCTCTGCCATGTACATTGACCAAACTCTACACAAAAGAATACATGGACACAAATCAAACTTCAAGAATTATAACATTCAAAAACCAGTCGGAGAACACTTCAACCTCCCTGGTCACTCAATTTCAGACCTAAAAGTCGCAATTCTCCAACAAAAAACTTCAAAAACAGACTCCGAGCAACTGCAGAAGTGGAATTAATTTGCAAACACCATTAAATTGGGCTTGAATAAAGACTGGGAGTGGATGAGTCATTACACAAAGTAAAGACTACTTCCCCATGCTAATTTTTTACCTACTGTTACTCACATCTTCTTGTCAGCTGTTTGAAATGGGCCATCCTGATAATAGCCCACCTTAATTGATTAGTCTCATTACAGTTGGTTTGGCAACATCCATTTTTTCAGTGTGTGTGTGTGTGTATCTTCCTACTGTATTTTCCACTGCATGCATCCGACGAAGTGGGTTTTAGCCCATGAAAGCTTCTGTCCAAATAAATTTTAGTCTCTAAGGTGCCACAAGTACTCGTATGGAATATGGTGGCTTAATTCCCAAAGTTAAAATCCTGCAGGCAACAGTGAAAATGTCAGGCTTGAAGATAATGCAGATAGTGCAGATTCTATCGTTGAATGAAAGTTACTCGAACAGGAAAGCCTTGCATCTTGTTGGGTCTTCGTGAAGTTTTTTTCTTTGTCTCACAGGGATAAATCTAAACAAACTTCATGTTGTATCCTACAGGTTTCAAATACCACAAGTAGTCCATCTAGTAGAATAAGATGGACAAGTTAATAGACTTGCTAGAGTTCTCTGGAACTCTATATTGGATGAATGGGGAGCAAGTAACAGGCTGGCATCAGGAAACATTTCTAGAGCACATGGTGATTCAAGATTGCTCATCTGTCAGAGTGTTTTGGTGTGAAGACATTCCTTAGTCAGAACTCTCTGATGCTTCTCAAAGTTGTTTACCAAGTCAGTATTTAAATGTTAGTTGCCTTCCTAAAATGTACAGACATTATACAGATGTCAAAGTTTGCAAAAAGTCTGTTGCTGAGCAGTTCTTTACCTGATGGAGTCTTTCTTTCAGACAGTCATATTTATATTCATCCAAGGGAATTGCCCTTGCATCAAGCAGCTCTTGAGCTTTATTGGGCAGGTTAAATCATACTTCATAGGATGTCATAGCTTCAGAGAAGACATTATCAAGTAGCCTTGTTTTCCTAGAAGCTTAATGAGTGACTGCTTTGTCCTTGCCTTCGATCCAAGGAATAATCCTCTACCTGTGGTAACAAAAAAAAAAAAAATTACAGAGAGCAAGAATATGGCTATCTTGGTTTTCCTGTCCTGACTACTCAGTAGATTTACTAACCTTACCAGCTCTCTCTACAGAAATTCCTTTCTTCCAGTTTCCTGTAGACTCAGCTGTACATCCTGACCTGGATGTGCTTTCATTGATGGAATAGTTTGAGGGTGAACTTGGACTATTTAGATGTGAGTTACTCAAAACTTATATCCAGTCGTCTTATTAAAATGTTGACAGGGCTTTTATGTCTTACATTGCAGAAGTTTGGGTTCTTGGGTAAAAAAAATTTTGAGTACTCAGGCATGTCTGTATGGCGTGGCAAGCCAGAGTGAATTTACCACACATCATCTTGCTGCATGCTGACTCTGTGGACACTGCTAAACTGCAGTGAATGTCTAAGGGCTAGTCCATGGTCCAGGATTTCTACTGTGCTGTTGAAGTGCCTATATGGTGAATTATTGCACAGCAAGCTGGTTCGTTGTAGATTCAGACCCTGGCTTGCCATGCAGTAACTAGCCATGTAGACAAGCTCTAAGTCAGTTTTAAAAATTGGATATAGGCTGGTGGTTCTCAAACTTTTGTATTGGTGATCCCTTTCACATAGCAAGCCTCCGAGTGCAACCTTCCTTATAAATTAAAAACACTTTTTTTATATACGTGTGTGTGTGTGTGTGTGTGTGTGTGTGTGTGTGTGTATATAGATATATATACTATTATAAATGCTGGATGCAAAGCAGGGTTTGGGGTGGAGGCTGACAGCTTGCAACTCCTCATATAATAACCTCGTGACCCCCTGAGGGATCCCAACCCCCAGTTTGAGAACCCCCGATATAGGCTGTTAAGTCACTTGGGCGCTTTTGAAAATCTTACCTCTAGTGCCAGATCTAAGTTTTATTACATGCAGATGTCTTTTAATTCCTAAGTCTTGTTAGGAAAGCTATGAATTAGGGGGATCTTGTCAGTCTAGACTGGATTCTGTATTGCTTGTAGCCTACAACTGGGGGGGGGGGTGTGTGTGTATTTGGTTGTGACCCCTCATAAAACCTGGATTCAGTTTCAGTGTACTGCTCTGGAATCTGAATCTAGTTGTAAAGGAAACAGCCTCCCTCTGGTTTAACTGCTTGGCTCAGTTTCTCTTTTTTTGTTTTAGTTTTCCTTTTCAAAATATTTATATTTATAGATCACTTTTCGTTTAAGGATTCATAAGCCTTTCATAAATATATGTGAGCTTCAACACTGAGGAGAGTGAATGGTTGGGACATAGTACTTGATATAGCAGTGAAGGCTGAGGTGCTAGTTTGGTCAAGGACATTGAGACATGAAAAATACAGTAAAATTTTCAATATTTATGCAGAGAAAAGACATATTTTATCTCACCCAAAAGATCCTGTATTGAGTATGCCTTACCAGAAATTCAGACATGTTGCTCTTTCCAGTCTCCCAAATGGACAACTGATCATTAGCATTACTGTAGTGCATTCATACTCAAAATGTGGGGAGACTGTTGTCCTGTCATCACACAATTTATATATTTCCATTTAGAGACATTGCAGAAGCCACTTACTCTCCTTTTGTACGTCAAGGATTCAAATAACTTGATCTTTAAGCAGCTTTATAACTTGAAGGTCAAAGTTGGGATCCTTCATCTTCTATTCTTAGTTAACTTGAACTATTTTTCTCAGAAGCAAGAATGTGAGGACGCCAAATCCTGGAATTATTATTCAAGCAAAAAGCCAATTGAATTCTGTAGGCATTTAGACTGGCTAAAAGTTTGACTCATAGGTTGTCAGTGAACCCCCCCATAAACAGATCCCCCCCATAAACAGAGGCTCCTTTTGCAGCCTTCTGTGATAGTCTGTTAGACTCATCTTACAGTGTTGGTGGCTTTGCATGAACGGGGAATCTCCTCCAATGAAGTTCTCATTTTGTCTAGTAAGGAACAATCTTTACCATGCATGTCCAGTTACAAGCCATTCAGTTTCCTAGAGAGGCTAGTTATGTAGGTTTCTGCATGAAGGTGAGTAAGTTTTTAGTTTATCTCCCTCTATACAGGATCACAGTAAAACCTCCCTACATTTGCCAGTTGATATCTATTCAGTAGATACCCCAAAAGGAAGACTTTATGAATAAGGATAAACTCTCTCCATGGGTTTTAAGAGTTCATATTACAAGTATAGAAGGAAGTAACAAAGGGAACCCAGGAGAGTTGATCCATATCTGTGCTGTATCTCCTGTCTGTGGAGTTATTACATGGGACCATGTATAACAGACATGCTGGTCTGATTCCAGACAGTTTCATATTTCTTTGTGTAACAAGTATTCAGAACAATTTGGGTATTTTAATGCAGAATGACTCTTGCTACAAGCCTGCTTTAGAGAGGAGACTATTGAAAAGTTTACATTCTTCATTCTGTGTGGGCAAAATACTCTAAAATAGATTAGCTGCTCTTTCCCTCTCTTTCATTGTCATGAGGACTTTACCATAGCAGAACATCCTTTGATCATTTTGGAAGTTTAAAGCAGGTTCTTATCAAAATCCTAGACTTCTAACATTCTTCACATTCAGGCAATAACCTATTACCCAAACTAGAAGTCTTCTGAAAGCTGTTTTAGAACTGTTCAGTGACCAGTGTGAGATTTAAGTAATTGGTGGTCTCAATCCAGATCCTAGTGACCAAGCAGCCGCATTAAGACCCGTACTCAGTGTGGAAATTTTAGTCCCCAACTGATTGGTAGTAGCAGTAAAGAAGCTATGTTCTAAGTAAGTCTAAACTCTGAACTGTGTCTCTGCTGGTATTTGCTCTCTAGGTTAGGATACATTGATATGACATCATGGGGAAGTTTGCAGTGCCCTTGTGCTTTGCCTGTTTTTTTGGGTAAAGGATTTCAGTTTCCAGTGCTCTTTTCATAAAAATTAAATGAAATGCTTTAAAGTCCATCTACCAGTTTTCATAATCAGGGCACTAGGGTTGTCTCTATTGTTGAATCACAACCACCTTTTCCATGTTTGCTTTTTTAAGTGTGGGTTTTCTTTCTTGGGTGACTGGAGTCCATTTCACGTACTCTTCCATTATTGTATTTCATGTCTGTCTTCATCTAGAAAGGTAGTTGGAATTAGTCTTCTGAATATTAATTTGGACAGATGGAAGACCTTTTTGTCTAGTTCCATGAGATCTGTTGTAAATGGCTTCAAAACTATCTTATGTTTTGAAATTTCCTTTAAGGCCCCTTTCTTTCTCTTTCTCTCTGTGGCAGCCTTGAACGTAAATATTTGTTTTGCCTTTGAATGTTTTTTCATTAAGCTGATTTCCTGTTGATTGATGGATGCCTTGACCCTTCCCAAGGAAAGCGTCAGAGTTCAGTATCATGATGTGGTTGAAGGTATGTGCTAGAGAGGAATATAGGTTGGAAGGTACCATGGGTCTCTCTAAAACCTCTGCCCTTGTTCTGCCACAACAGTGTCTGCTTTGTGGGATAAAAATAGGGAAGTGTCAATGGAAGAGTTTTGCAAAACATAATTTTTCATTTTTATGAAATTCACCAAACTGTATGCACAGACTTCAGTGGCTGACTTCTGTTGCAATGGTTTGCTTACAAATACTCTACCTGTGCCTTAGTTTTGTTTTCCTTTCCAAGGCATTGTTAGTTAGAGCCTCATAGTCGGGATTGAAGGGAAACAGTCTCAGATAAATTTTACTTGCAAATTGTTTCCTATTCCACCAATCCAGAGATCATCCTGAGATGTTCTACCTATTTTAGCTTAGTTCTAGACTGAGGGATGTTAGGAGTGGCCTGGTTTCTCTCCTTCTTTTTCGTAGCCAAGGAAGTATCGACTGGGGATGCTGGAGGAGAGGATAGTTCCGGTGGGATCAAAGGCACGAAAATCAAAGAACGCTATTGGCTGTCTGGCTGACAGGTGTAAAACAGGAGTACCCATCAATATGGTTTGGTGGAACAGAGTCACAGAAAACAATTTTCAGGTAAAATTACTTTTTACTAGTCACTTTTCAGTATTTCGGATGCTTTATTTTACATTTTCAAAAAAATGTTAGAAGCAGTTACTCAAAGCAGGGGTTGAAATTGGGCCAGAAGCTCAAACAATAAAATAAGTGTAGTAGCCACCAGGACAAGTGCTTTCTGGCATTTTATTGTGTCCCCCCACTCCCATTCAGAGGTTTGGTTTTGTTTTGTTTGGTTTTGTTTGTTTTTTGTTTACTGTTCTAATTTGTGGAGGAGATAACAGACTTGCATTCTTTCTAACCTATTAAAAATAAGACACCATACTTTACATTCCTGAGTGAGGTACGTTTCTGATGGAAAAAGTTTAGTTATATCCATCAAAAACGTCTAATATTGTAGGCTTTTTTGCCTTTAATATTAAAGTAGAAAAGTTAAATGCACAAAAGTCAGAAAACTTCACAATTTAACTTTGCTATTTGAACCTTCTAAATTTCCTGGCTGTCTTGTGCATTTAAATTGTCAAATTCAACATTGTATTAATAGTTCCTCTCCCCCCCCCCCCCCCGAATTACCATCAACTCAGTTTTTAAGAGAAGAGAGATTGTGCAGTGTTGAAGGTTATGATTATTCTTGTCTGGAAAGAATTCATTTCAATGGGCATTTGAACTAAAGACTTGTATAAACTTGATAAAGTTATAACTGAAAAGAGGTACTTAGAATAGAATTGTCATATTAACCTTAACTATTTTGTTGCAACTAGAGTTACCACCTGGTTGGTATTTGGCCAGCCTGGCTTTTTTTTTATGGATTAGCCAGTAAAATAATTTAATCTGACAGGTTTTTTTTAATGTAGGACTAAAGGTTTCCATTATTATCACAATACACTAGGATATCTAACGTTAAAAGTTTCTGTCCAGCTAAAGATGTTGCAGTGTTCCCACTTACACAGTTTAAGTAAGAAAATGATGTTATCAATCTTATCTGTGTGTTATCTCGCTAGATACTCAAGTTGCTCTTGAAGAGGCGAGTGTTACTGAGTTGCCTTGTGGTTGTGGAGGGGGAGGGGTGCCATTTTTTTGTGTTTCAGAGGTGGTAACCTTAGGTATAATTCTTATTGCTTAGAACTTCTGTAACACTTGCGATTAATGTTTGCTCTGAGAACAGTCTTCTACCTCACAGCGGTGTTGAGGTATTATTTTCCTATTTGAGTTAGAAAGATAAAGGTTAAATGACTTGCTTAAGGCATGTAGTGAATCAATGGTAGAGCTGGAATTAGAACTCTGAAGCTCTCAGGCTTTTGTTCAATATATCACTCTGTGTTGTGACTGGTAGGGGCACAAACCTCACATAATTCACTGGGGCCACCTGCTAGGTGAGAGGAAGAGGGGGAATGGCAGAATTCCCATCTCCAAACTCAACAGGGAACGGCAAGGAAGGAGTTTCCCCACTCTTTCTTCCTCCTGCTCCTGCAATTGCCACCTCTTCTCCTTTTCCATTGTAATTTAGTTTGGGATTTTCATCTGGTCCATTTGATCAGCTCTAGAGTAAGAAAGCTAGAAATGCTATGGGGGAGGCAGTGGACTAGAAACCTAAATATTCAGGCCTCCTCCTTGCCACCCTTCTCTCCTAAGTTTTTCCCTCCTGAATTTTAAAGGAGTGAGGTTCTTTGGTCCTAGTAGTGCCCCCAGGTCTTTGAGTTTAAATTGGCAATAGGCTGGGACTGCAGTGTGGGGCAAAGAGCTTGGGAGGGCAGAGGAACAGTATCCCATAAATCCAAGTGCCTTACTGCACATAGCCAGGGCCAGTGCAACAGTCAGTTATTAATGTGGCACATAAGAAGTGAGGCTGTGTATTCTACAATGTGCTTTCCTGCTTGAAGACACTTTCTTTGAGAGAGCGAGAGCACTCTTTGTAGATGAGGAAGGGAAGACTATTCCAGGTGTAGAGGGCAGAATACATGAATCAGAGCAGGAAGATGAGACAAAAGGAGTTGTATGGTGAAAAGCATAGGGAAGGAAAGAGAAAAATGCAGAGATGAGCAGAGACTGTAGGTGAGAGCAAAATTGTGTAGGGCCTTCTAGGTGGAGAATGAAAAGCTGAATTTCAGCTTTGGTTGAATTCTATAACAAGGTTGTTTCTTATGTATGTTGAAGCTCTAGTGGGTTTTTGTGAGGGTGACTTTGAAAGTACCGATATTAAACTTTTTTCTGTTTTCACACAAGGGGGGGGAAGAGAAAATTATTCTTAAAAAAATAGAAACTAACTGTTAAATCACAAATAGGCAATAGTAATTGGGCAAGTTTGGTACCTGAAATTACCTTTAAATTAACATGTTGAAACTGAGATTTCAAGTTGACTGTGTCCTAATTCAGCATGTCCATAATCCACAAATAAGGTTGGTGCCTTACCAACATTTTGAAGATATGTAGTTTAGAAATAGCTTTTCTGGTCTGAAAAGAGTGTAGGATGATTAAACAGTCGTGACTAGGGAGGGCATTTAATGGTTACTGGAGGTGTTGAAAGCCTATGCTGAAGCTAAAGTTCTTATTTTAGCCTCTTAACTCCCTGGAAGAACTCAACCTCAAGTCATAATTGCTAATATAATTTATGAAAATATAATATACAGTTAAGGTGACTTGTACATTCGGATGGACATAGGGGTTTATTTGCAGGTTTTTCTTAGCTGTTAAAGATCCTTAACTAATACAAACCAGGATTCCAGCTTAACATTCCAATAACTTTTCATTTTGGTATTCTTAAAATTTACATACTCATTTGAATGTACAGCCATTGAAATACCTGATTCGGATTGTGGAAACAGGATTAAATTTATTTGAAAGGAGCAACATAAGTGCTATCTTTAATATGTTGCTATGGCCAGAAAAGCAGCTGAAAGAGGACAGAAACTACCTAATATGGTCATGAATACACAAGGGTCAGATCAATTTTATGTTAGTGGCAGTAAGCTTATGCTGCTACTTACAGCTGTAAGCATTCACAGTCAACACTGTTGTGCAGAAAGTGAGTTGGATTCTATTCAATTTTGTGCTTCAAAAGAATACTAAATTCCTTTTCAGGACTAAATTCTACCCTCAGTTACAAAACATCCATGGCTACTTCAGTTCTGTCCCTTGTGTGTATGTAGAAAGTAGGGTGTATTACATGATCACACAATACACATGCAGTAATATGAAATACTGTGTAAAATGGTAAGAAAAGGTTCAGTTTAAACATACAGCTGAACATACCTGTAACTGTTTTTTTGGGGGGAGGAGCAATACTATAATTCATGGTAAGAGTGATCTGCAGAAGAAATGGGTAGAGTTCATTTAATTTAGGAGAGATGTGTTGATTCTTTATATTAAACAACCTAAACAGGCATTCTGCACAAATGGGTGGTGGGGAGAGAGGTTTGTTTTTAACATCCCTAGCAACCTCCAGTCTCAGGCTGGCTGCTCTGATGTTCCAGAGTGTTTAATTCTCAGATACCATAGTTATCAAAAAAACTCAAATGGAATAGCAAGCACCTGCATAGGGACTTGAGTAAGTGAGGTTCATTATTGGGTACAGTTGTCTGTTTTTAAAGATTACTTGGAGTATAAAAACCATTTTGAAAAGCGTGCCATAAAGGGAAATAATGTCCCAAATAGCATGGGTACAGTGTAATGGATTATTCAATTTGGGATGTCAGAACAGCATGAATTTGGAGGTGGTGGGTAGTAGTAGTGGTGGTGGTAGTAGTAATAATAAAAAAAGACAAAAAGGCTTTACTTCAGGTTTTTAACATGGTAAGTACATTCGACCGCATACTTCTGAAACATGGAATTTATTTCTACTTTGATCTATAGGATTTGTGCATGGAGCTAATATAGCCATGCAGTATACCAGCCACAGCCTTTTAAAGGCATGACCCATATTTCTACAGCTGTTTTTACTATGCATACAGGAGACAAATTTGTCAAAGTATTCCTTTTGAACAATGTAGTTTTTTACTACCTGCTGCAACAGATTTGATTTAAATTAAACGTTGTCTCTCTTCTGGCCTGGTGCAGTAAGCTGTAACTGACTTCTTGGTGCAGAAAGTGAGGTGGTAGCACAAGAATGTTCTCATATTCACACCCCACCATGCTATATTTATCAGTCTGCTAGGGGGGAAGTCTACAGTGTTCATTAACGACAACATACATGTACATTTTACATTCAGTTAAGTTTCTGTTGAACACTGTTTCTATGTCCCCACTTTTGAAACTGGCCTTTGTCATAGAAAATGTGGCACACACAAAATCTTCATTTATTGTCTGAACTATTTTACAACTAGTCAGAATAAAGCATTAGAAAATACACAGTTGGGAACTATTCTGCACTAGCAGGGGGATGGACAATATGAGAAGAATGGTCTTGAAGATAAGACATTGGCCAGGAGCTCTGGATTCAGTTTTCTGCTCTGCCACCTATTGGACAAGTCACTTAAATGGTGGTGTTGGCTTACTTTTAGTGCTTGATTGAAATTTCAGAACTACAGCCAGTACTTCATGGGTTTTTTTTTTTTAAAGTCACACTGTTCCATTACTTTATCCATACTCTTTGAGCAGCAGACATCCCCTGTAGATGATCATAATGGTCCCTTCAGGCCTTAAAGTCTGAGTCTGTTAGGTTCTCCAAATATATTCAGTAAATGGCTTTGTATATCTTTTCTTCAACCTTCCTGTCACGGTTCAGGGCAACTGCATCTGCATGCCCTCTACCCCTGCGTTCCCCTCCTCCCTGGTCCATTAAGGGCATCCACTGTAGGCTCCTGGCTCCGGAGCTATCACCTCTCCTGTGCAGAGACTTGCTTCTGTTTTCCTCCTGACCCAGGGGATCTTTTCAGGGACTGGTTCTTGGCCATACACTATTTAATACTTTTATCAATGCCTGGAAGAAAACACAAAATCATCACTGATAATATTTGCTGATTACACAAAATTGGTGGAATGGTAAATAATGAGGAAGAGTTCATTGTTTCAGAGCGATCTGGATTGCTTGGTAATCTGGGCATAAGCAAATGTGTTTTAATACAGCTAAATGTAAAAGTATACATCTAGGAACAAAGAATATAGGCCTTGCTTATGAAGTGGGGGACTATATCCTGGGAAGTAGTTACTCTGAAAAAGATTTGGTGGTGGAGGTGGATAAGTAGCTGAAAATGAGCTCCCAGTGTGAGACTGTGGCTGAAAGAGCTAATGTGATCCTATGATATAAACAGTAGAATCTTGAGTAGGAGAAGAGACGTTATTTTACCTCTTTTCAGTACTGGTGCAACTGCTAGTTTAGTACTGTGTCCAGTTCTGGTGCCCAGAATTGAAGAAGGATGTTGAGAAACTGGAGGAAGTTCAGAGAAGAGACATGATAATGAGTAAAGGATTAGAAAACATGCCTTATAATGATAGACTGAAAGAGCTCAATCTCTTTCGTTTAACAAAGAGAAGGGATGACTTGATTTACAGTCTGTAGGTATCTGCATGGAAAACAAATATTTAATAATGGGCTCTTCCATCTAGCAGAGAAAGGTATAATAGAACCCAGTGGCTGGAAGTTGAAGCTAGACAAATTCAGACTAGAAATAGGCATACATTTTTAACAGTGAGTAATTAACGGCTGGAATAACTTATGAAAGGTCATGGTGGCTTCTCCATCACTGGCAATATTTTAAATCAAGATTGGATGCTTTTCTAAAAGAATTATTTATTTATTTATTTATTTATTCTAAAAGATAGGATGCTTTTTTAGGAATTATTCTGGAGTAGTCCTATGGCCTGTACTATACAGGAGGACAAACTAGATGATCAGTGTTCCCTTTTGGCCTTAGAATCTCTGAAGCAAGCACATTTATTCTTAAGGTGAAAGCATAAGAGAGAAAATATACTGAAAACAAGAAAAGAAGCTACACACATGCTAAAAAGCTTACCCCCAACTCAAGCACAAGGGTCTGGTAGGTGTCAGTCCTTCTAACACTTTTTTGCAAGGATTTGTGACTCCTTCTTGGACAGCCGGTCCTATCTGTTTGCTGGATCAGAAAGAAGGCCCTGGGGTAGTTTAAAATAAAGCTGTTTTATCCAAAAGGCCTTCCTTTGTCTGTTGGTTTGTGGAGAATCCAGTTTGACCTAATATGTGAGCAGCCCCAGAGGTGATACCTCTCTGAGGTAGGGCTACAACCTGACTGGTTTGCCTTAATCAGCATCCACTGATTTTAGTTCCTGGGGGAGCTGTGGTAGCCCTCCCCCTGGGAGTAGAACACAGTCCTACATAAACCCTTTGTTTAAAACAATGGACCCCAAATATACTTGAAATTAATTCAGTAAGGTTTCCCAAGGATCTGTAGGAAATTGCATTGTCACACTGCTCTTTCTTGCTTCTAGGTTACTCTTACTCTGACTAACAATTTTAGCCCCAATTTTTGAGTTTGTTTAATATGCTTTGCAAACCACTGCCTTAATCTTGGGGATGCAAGGTAGCATCTTTAATTATCTTCTTCTTTACAACATTGTCCTCTCTTCTGATTATAGGCTTTGTTTTATTTTTTAATGATTATCAAAAAAAACTAGGTGTTTAGAAGCTGGTAAAATTCCTTGTGCTACTATTTCTAAATTTAAAAACTTTAAACTTGCAAGAGAGAAGCTAGCAGTAAAGAGCTCCCCCCTCTCTCAACAGGTTTCTTAATGTGCTGGTAGCTGAACATGAGCTCTGTGTGCCTCTGCTTACACAACTCTTATAGGAAATTCAGAACCTATTAAAATTTTTCAAAAAGTATCTCAGAAATGTGGTTAGGAAATACCTCTTTCTTTCTGAACATGTTATCGCCAAATACACGTTGGTTATTCACAATCTAAAGGATGTTATTTAATCAAACTTCTGTCAGAAAACTTGGTAAAGTTCCACTCTGAAAACTGTAAAAATGACTTTGTGAGTTTCTGTATTGTGTGTTAGATATTTTCATGTCAAATATGTTGAATTGCTGATCCTGCACCCTCTACCAGGATTCAGAGGGTCAAACTGGGTTCTTTGTGGTTTTGCACATGACTACAAAAAAAGTCAACACTGCTTTCTGTGGAGTATCATAAGTGTAACAGATTGGAATGAAGTAAATTTTCTTTGTGCCTAAGAAAGTCTCCCCTCACTTTCAGTTAGGAAAAGACTTAAACTAAAGTGCAAAGTCTTAAACCAAAATAAATATTCTCTGCCTTTTTCAGCCATTTAAATAGTTCTTAAAATCACACCTTAAATTAAACCACTGCAATTTCCACATGTAGTCAAGGGTGAAATGTCCCTTCAGAGTGGAATCATTCTTATTTCAATATAGTGTGTTTAAACTAATCCACATAAAACTGTAGTGATGCACTTGTTGTCTTTGATTATTTAAAGCAATTCCATCCCCTTTTGGGCTGAAAACTCTTGACTTAGTCTTATTGTTGACTCAAACTTAGTCAAAAGTTTCTTAAAATTTAATTTGGTGTTTTGAGTTGCCAGAGTTTGACAAGGATGTTTTTTCAGGTATAAGAACCTTCTTGGGTACTTACTTAGAGCATTAATAACTGATTTCTTAATCTTGCATTCAAAATTAGCATGTACCTGGTAGTTGGATATGCTAATTGATTGAATACATTTTGTGAAGTTTGGAAAAGAACACTGAAATGAATAGCAAGTATAGACAAGTAACAGTGATATGTCACTTCCTTGACTATTTTGAATGTGCACAGTGTACATACTGTGCCTATCTATTTTAAACATGTGGTCATATATCTAAAAGCCAGAAAATGAAATAAAATTTAATTGATTTCAAGTGATTACAAATTAAAAATGCACATGTAACAAGGAACTCTGCAGAAAAATCACACTAATATAATGTGGCACTATAGCTGAGAGCTTACACATTCAGGAAATTTGTCTGTTCTTAAAAGCTTTTGTCAACTTTTGTGTAACATGGCAATTAAGCGTGCTCTGGGAACTAAACATCCAATTTCCTGATCATGATGTTATTTAAATTATTAGAAAATGTTTCTTGTTTGTGACTGCTTAGAACGTTTTACTGTTAAAATTCTGATTATAATGGTTTATAACCTACTTGTTTTTCTGATCAATGGGTATAGAGTCAAGTGGGTTAGAAATTGGAAGCTTGTTTAAATCCTCAAATCTCTTCTTTGACCAGCATAGAAGAGGCAGGTGAGTGAGTGAGTGACTAAAAAGGCCAATAGGATATATCAAGTGATATAATGTCAAATCAAGGGTATTTTTTTGCAATTTCATTATAAAGTACTATTTAGATTATATATGGAGAATAGCATCCAGATGCAGCCACCTAATTTGGATAAACCGAATTATTCGTAGAGTGACAAAAGTGGAAACATTCGGAGTAGAATTTCATTTTAAAATGTTTGAACCTACTGGTTGCTGTTCTACAGACCAGAACCTGGGTACCTAAATTTGTGCAATATATTTAGGAATTTACAGTGGTATGATTTTATAGACAGTAGAATGGACTTCCATTTGAGCTGAGGGAGTTAAGTATTAATCAATTGTGGGGTTTTGGAAGTTGCCCACTTTTTAGGAGGCAGTAGGGAATTTTTGCTGAAAAGTTTCTTGGATGCATTTTTGGTTTTGACTGCATTTTGTTTTTGTTCATTGAAGGATAGGTGTTTTAATTTCACAAAATGTTTTGACATGGTAGAATTTTCATCACAATATTGTAGACATGAAGGGTTCATGATCTGCTTGTAACTGTAAACTATTTTTCTATGGACTTCCATTCTTTGAGATGATGCAATTTAATTTGATTCTACAAGCTTTTCATCGTTTTCAGACACTGTTTGAATGATGTTGCTTGATGAATTTACAGTAGTAGTATTGTATTTGAAAACTATTTTTCCACTCAATGCATCCTCCTTTCTCTTCACTTTCTGCAGTCTCTTCATCTAACTGACCACATGCATGTTTGCCTGATCTTACTTCAGGCTGTTAAAGACCATATTTCATTCTACAGTTATTCCTCTACCTAAAATGTTCAGGTGTCTGTCTAGAACTTTCCCTTTGCGTTTAAATGCATTTAAAATTGCCAGTTATAATTAACTTTCATTTTATTTTCCTCTCTTTGTTTAGGTTTTATTGATTTTTTTTTTTCCTTACCCAGACTTTACAACTCCTTTAGCATCGTAGATGAACATCTTTATACCCTTATGAGTCCAGGTATTTTAATTCTCCTGTCTGCACTTTTGGTTGTGACTCAAATAGGATAGTTCTCTATTGACTGTGCTTCAGATTTAATATTCACACATTTGCACAAATTGACTCCTACCTAAAACAGATTATTTTTTGGTAAGAATTTATCCTAGGGCTGGAATGTAGGAATGCAACAGAGCTCCATTCCAAATCCGTTGCTGGCTGTTGGACTATTTTTTGTGATTTTAAATTTTTGAGTATTATCTATCTTGTTGCAATGTCCAGATTTAGCCTTCCTTTCTAGTAGTTTCAAATATTATATTCCGCAATATGGCTGAAGTGTCTAACTGGAGGCTCATTTCTTTTAATTTATTTGTAATACCAGAAGTATTTAAAACAATGTTTTCAATAATTTTCTTCAGAATCCATCTTCGTTGTCATGTCTTCCATCTAATGTGTGTGAAATGAAAAAATGAATTTCTTTGACTTGTTTTTTTCACTTTTGTGGAAAAGTATACAACTTAGTAATTTAACTAATCTAAATTTTAAAACTTGTAATCTTTTATTTCAACTACCTAAAACAGTATGGTCCATACCTCATTTAATTGCTGTGAGGGTGTGGGTTTTTTAGTTTTGTTTTTTGTCAACCATTATCTCGTCAACAGCTTGTTGTCCATTCAAAGTTCTGCTGCTAACTTATTCTTTCCGATTTTTCACTCTTTTTACCTTTTTATTCAGGCAATTGTAGCAGTTCCCTTTGAATTTGAAAATGTATACTTAAATTTGCCAACCAACACTTAATGATCTTCAAGTTATACACCTCTACTTGTAGAATTTTGATCATTTTTATTTCCTACTCTTAACTTCACATGTTTTCTGTCCACTTCAGTTTATATTAGATGGATATCCTATAGTATTCTTTATGCCCATCTAGAATCAGTTTATATTTCTTCTGCTGTGAAAAACATACTTTTTTAAAATGCAAGTTCAAAACTAATAATTTTAATGGTTTTACAGTCAGTGTTCAAATGCCTTGCTTACTTTAGGGTGTTCAACTGTTGCCTGTTGTAGGGGACAATCTTGGTTCGAGCGATCATGAGCTAATTCAGTTCAAACTGAATGGAAGGATTAACAAAAATAAATCTGCAAGTAGGGTTTTTGATTTCAAAAGGGCTGACTTTCAAAAATTAAGGAAATTAGTTAGGGAAGTGGATTGGACTGAAGAACTTATGGATCTAAAGGCAGAGGAGGCCTGGGATTACTTTAAATGAAAGCTGCAGAAGCTATCGGAAGCCTGCATTGCAAGAAAGGGGAAAAATTCATAGGCAGGAGTTGTAGACCAAGCTGGATGAGCAAGCATGTCAGAGAGGTTTCAGAGTAGCAGCCGTGTTAGTCTGTATTCGCAAAAAGAAAAGGAGTACTTGTGGCACCTTAGAGACTAACAAATTTATTTGAGCATAAGTTTCCATGAGCTACAGCTCACTTCATCGGATGCATCCGATGAAGTGAGCTGTAGCTCACGAAAGCTTATGCTCAAATAAATTTTAGTCTCTAAGGTGCCACAAGTACTCCATCTCAGAGAGGTGATTAAGAAAAAGCAGAAAGCATACAGGGAATGGAAGATGGGAGGGATCAGCAAGGAAAGCTACCTTATTGAGGTCAGAACATGTAGGGATAAAGTGAGACAGGCTAAAAGTCGAGTAGAGTTGGACCTTGCAAAGGGAATTAAAACCAATAGTAAAAGGTTCTATAGCCATATAAATAAGAAAACAAAGAAAGAAGAAGTGGGACCGCTAAACACTGAGGATGGAGTGGAGGTCAAGGATAATCTAGGCATGGCCCAATATCTAAACAAATACTTTGCCTCAGTCTTTAATAAGGCTAAAGAAGATCTTAGGGATAATGGTAGCATGACAAATGGGAATGAGGATATGGAGGCAGATATTACCATATCTGAGGTAGAAGCGAAACTCAAACAGCTTAATGGGACTAAATTGGGGGGCCCAGATAATCTTCATCCAAGAATATTAAAGGAATTAGCATATGAAATTGCAAGCCCATTAGCAAGAATTTTTAATGAATCTGTAAACTCAGGAATAGTACCGAATGATTGGAGAATTGCTAACATAGTTCCTATTTTTAAGAAAGGGGAAAAAAAAGTGATCCGGGTAACTACAGGCCAGTTAGTTTGAGATCTGTAACATCCAAGGTCTTGGAAAAAATTTTGAAGGAGAAAGTAGTTAAGGACATTGAGGTCAATGCTAAATGGGAGAAAATACAACATGGTTTTATAAAAGGTAGATCGTGCCAAACCAACCTGATCTCCTTCTTTGAGAAAGTAACAGTTTTTTTTAGACAAAGGAAACACAGTGGATCTAGTTTCAGAGTAGCAGCCGTGTTAGTCTGTATTCGCAAAAAGAAAAGGAGTACTTGTGGCACCTTGAAGACTAACAAATTTATTTGAGCATAAGCTTTCGTAAGGCATTTGATACTGTGCTACATAGGGAATTATTAGTTAAATTGGAAAATATGAAAATTGGGATCAATATGAAAATTGAAAGGTGGATAAGGAATTGGTTAACAGGGAGACAACAGTGGGTTCTACTGAAAGGTGAACTGTCAGGCTGGAGTGAGGTTACCAGAGGAGTTCCTCAGGGATCAGTTTTGGGACCAATCTTATTTAATCTTTTTATTACTGACCTCGGCACAAAAAGTGGGAGTGTGCTAATAAAGTTTGCAGATGATACAAAGCTGGGAGGTATTGCCAATTCAGAGAAAGATCGGGATATTATACAGGAGGATCTGGATGACCTTGTAAACTGGAGTAATAGTAATAGGATGAAATTTATTAGTGAGAAGTGTAAGGTTATGCATTTAGGAATTAATAACAAGAATTTTAGTTATAAACTGGGGATGCATCAATTAGAAGTAACGGAGGAGGAGAAGGATCTTGGACTATTGGTTGATCATAGGATGACTATGAGCCACCAATGTGATATGGCCATGAAAAAAGCTAATGCAGTCTTGAGATGCATCAGGCGAGGTATTTCCAGTAGAGATAATGAGGTTTTAGTACCATTATACAAGGCACTGGTGAGACCTCACCTGGAATACTGTGTGCAGTTCTGGTCTCCTATGTTTAAGAAGGATGAATTCAAACTGGAACAGGTACTGAGAAGGGCTACTAGCATGATCAGAGGAATGGAAAACTTGTCTTATGAAAGGAGACTCGAGGAGCTTGGCTTGTTTATCCTAACTAAAAGAAGGTTGAGGGGAGCTCTCTATAAATATATCAGAGGGATAAATACCGGAGAGGGAGAGGAATTATTTAAGCTCAGCACCAATGTGGACACAAGAAAAAATGGACATACACTGGTCATTGGGAAGTTTAGACTTGAAATTAAATGAAGGTTTCTAACCTTCAGAGGAGTGAAGTTTTGGAATAGCCTTCCAAGGGAAGCAGTGGGGGCAAAAGACCTATCTGGCTTTAAGATTAAACTTGATAAGAGGAGATGGTATGATGGGATAACATGATTTTGGTAATTAATTGATATTTAATAATTCATGGTAACTAGGCCCAATGGCCTGTGATGGGATGTTAGATGGGGTGGGATCTGAGTTACTACAGAAAAATCTTTCCTGGGTATCTGGCTGGTGAATCTTGCCCATATGCTGAGGGTTTAGCTGATCACCATATTTGGGGTCAGGAAGGAATTTTCCTTCAGGGCAGATTGGAGAGGCCCTGCAGGTTTTTTGCCTTCCTTTGTAGCATGGGGCATGGGTCACTTGCTGGAGGATTCTCTGCTCCTTGAAGTCTTTAAACCACCATGATTTGAGGACTTCAGTAGCTCAGACATATGTGAGAGGGTTTTTTTTGCAGGAGTGGGTGGGTGAGATTGTGTGGCCTGTGTTGTGCAGATCAGACTAGATGATCATTGTGGTCCCTTCTGACCTTAGTATCTATGAATCTATATTGTCTATGGTGTAGCAACTAGCAGTTTGTTAAAGGTGCTATGTAAATGGAGTAAATAACTTAGGCTATGTCTACACTGGAGACCTTACAGCTGTTGCATAGCTGCTGTGTGCCAACAGGAGAGATCTTTGCTGTCAACTTAGTTAAACCACCCCCAGGAGGTGGTAGCTATGTTGGTGGGAAAAGCTCTCCCGCTGGCATAGCGCTCTGCACACTACTACTTATGTCAGCAAAATTTATGGCGCTCAGCAGTGTGGTTTTTTTTTTTTTACACCCTTGAGTGATATAAGTTTTGCCAACGTAAGTGGTAGTGTAGACGTGGCCTAAAACAGAAGGGAGCTGTACTTCCCAAAAAAAGAAACGTACAAACCTGTTTGAAACAGAGGCAGAAATGACCTTTCTGTAGTAGAAGTGGTTTTTACAACTTAACTTTGAAACTCTTTTTCAGTTCTGAGGTACTTTCAGCAGTGTAGTTCCCTAAAATACTTCAGTGTAGTGCCAATCTGTGCAGCGGTGTTAGGGCTTTCCCATTACAAAGTGTCAGTTCTCGAAAGGTCCATAATACTAAAATATCAGAGATTTTTGACAAATCTTTTGCGAAGGTGTTCTATAAATTCATAACTCAGATGTTCATAAGGCTAGCACAATAATGCTCCTTAAGATGTAAGGTACAAGGTAACTTTAAAATCTGTTTATGCAATGTCATTTTCTGTATCTATTCAGACAAGCTGTATGCACATCTTTAAAATGTCCCCTACCCTCTGATATACTTGCTTAGAAAGTTTTTTGAGCTTAATAGGCATTGTCTATATTTTCACATTTGAAATAAACATTAACTTACTGTATTTGATTTTTAAACAGACACCAAATCCTACTGCAAGTGAATTTATTCCGAAAGGTGGATCAACTTCCAGGCTGAATAATGTATCTCAGTCAAGTATGTCTGCCTTCTCTCAAGCCTTGTTCTCTCACCCTTCCATGGGAAGTCCTGCTACTGCTGGACTAGCTCCAGGTAAGTTGGGAATAATGATTTGCAGTATAGCTGTTTATTATTAATCTACATGTCAAATTTAACCCCATTTAAAACTAGGAGTAAAGTTTTCAATGTATAGTATATTCCTGGTTTAGCTCTTAATTTAAAATCCTTAGTACCAATAATAATACAATATCTTGAAATAACTTTCCTACTAATTTACTACTACAGTACACCCTCTCTATAATGCCCTTCATAATAACAAACCTTCAGATATAATGAACCCAGTCCCAGGATCCCACCTTGAGCCCCACCACTGCGACAGGGCTGGAGGAGTTATTGCCTCCTCTCCCCTCCTTCCCCCCCCCCCCCCACTGTGCATCTCTTTTGTTATAGCTCGGGTGTACTTTTTACAATAAATGCTTTTTATTTATTTCTAGGATAGGTATTGTGGATGTAATAATACATTGACACTTAAGCCTTGTCTACACTAAAGGGAAAAGTAAATCCGACTTCCCTTACTCTTCTTGATTCGGTGGAGTATAGGAGTCAACAGGAGAGCAATCGGCAATCAATTTAGCAGGTCTTCACTAGACCCGCTAAATTGACCGCCGATGCATCAATCACCACAGAGTCGATCCTCTGGTAAGTGTAGACAAGCCCTAAGATTTAAACCTTTAGCTTTAGAAAATTCTTACTTTCTTTAGTGTTAGAAAATAAGATTTAAAATCACTTGGCTTTTAAAAATTAATTCTGCTGCTATCGTTTGTTCTATTGTGTAATCTCAGTTTGCAACCCATATTTAGGGTTCTGTTTCCAATTATTTTCAGTTTTAAAAACTCGTATAAAAATGTGTTCCATGCAAATCCTGGAATTCAAAGGTGTTCTGAAATAAAAACAGTTGTGCAAATTGCTTGAAATTTTCTATTAGTTTTCCAAAGTTTGATAAAGCAAAGATATATTTTACTAGTTTCTAATTTTTGATAAAAAGCACATATGGGAATACTTGGACAATTTGAATATATACAAATCAGCAAGTCTGGATAACATACATCCCAGGTCTTTAAGGGAATTTGCTAATGTACATGAGCCCCTGACAATTGCTTTTGACAAGTCATAGAGAACTAGGGAGGTACTAGAGCAGAGGTGGGCAAACTACGGCCTGGGAACCACATCCAGCCCTCCAGACGTTTTAATCCAGCCCTCGAGCTCCTGCTGGGAAGTGGGGTCTGGGGCTTGCTCCCCTCTGGCACTCCAGCCAGGGAGTGGGATCAGGATCTTTCCCCACTCCGCACGGCTCCTGGAAGCAGCGGCATGTCCTGCCTCCAGCCCCTATGCATAGGGGCAGCCAGGGAGCTCCACATGCTGACCCCACCCCAGACACTGCCCCCGCAGCTCCCATTGGCCCAGGAACTGCAGCCAGTGGGAGCTGCAGGGGCGGCGCCTGCGCACAGGGCAGCGCGCAGAGCTGCCTGGCTGTGCCTCCGCGTAGGAGCCAGAGGAGGACATACCACTGTTTTCTGGGAGCTGCTGGAGATAAGCATCACCTGGAGCCCGCCCCCCTGACCCTCTCCTATGCCCCTGTCCCAGCCCTGATTCCCCCTCCCACCCTCCGAACCCCTCGGTCCCAGCCCAGAGCACCCTCCTGCACCCCCAACTCTTCATCTCCAGCCCCACCTCAGAACCCACACCCCCAGCTGGAGCCCTCCTGCACCCCAACCCCCAATTTTGTGAGCATTCATGGCCCGCTATACAATTTCCATAACCAGATGTGGCACTCTGACCAAAAAGTTTGCCCACCCCTATACTAGAGGAATCAAAAAGAGCAATTGTTGTACATAATGCTCAGTCTTGACAGTTGATGTCCAGCAAAACCAACTTCAGTCCTTAGTAAAATAATGGAAGAACTGTCTGTAACTATTTAGAAGATAACGGAAAAATAAACACTAAATAGCATAGCTTTGCAAAGAACAAATCATGTTGGGAAAATTGTTGATATTTTTGTTGATCAAATTAACATAAATGACGGATGACATAATGCAATAATTATATGTGAACTTTAGTAAGGTATAAAGTGCCATGCAATCTGACTGGAAAACTGTGTCTTTTTGGTATGCATATGAACATTGTCATCTGAATTGAAAATTACCTGAAAGATTTAGGCCTTGTCTACACTACGAAATTAGGTCGAATTTATAGAAGTCGGTTTTGTAGAAAGTGTTTTTATACAGTCGATTGTGTGTGTTCCCACGCAAATGCTCTAAGTGCATGTAGTCGGTGGAGTGCATCCAAAGTACCGAGGCAACCGTCAACTTCCGGAGCATTGCACCGGGGATAGCTATCCCACAGTTCCCGCAGTCTCTGCCACCCATTTGAATTCTGGGTAGAAATCCCAATGCCTGATGGGGCTAAAACATTGTCGCAGGTGGTTCTGGGTACATATCGTCAGGCCCCCCTTCCCTGCTTCTTTGAAAGCAATGGCAAACAATCGTTTCACGCCTTTTTTCCTGGGTTACCTGTACAGATGTCATACCATGGCAAGCATGGAGCCTGCTCAGCTAACCGTCGCCATATGTCTCCTGGGTGCTGACAGGCGCGGTACTGCATTGCTACACAGCAGCAACTTGCTGTCTTTTGGCAGCAGACAGTGCAGTATGACTGGTAGCCGTCGTCGACGTATTCCTGGGTGCTCTTTTAAATGACCTCGATGAGGTCAGGGGCCCCTGGGCAAACATGGGAATGACTCAGCCAGGTCATTACCTTTTTAAGTTTCATCTCATGGCAATTCAGTCCTACCGGCAGTTGTATTGCGCCCTCTTCTGCCGAGCACCCAGGAGATGACGATGGCTAGCGGACGTACTGCACAGTCTGCTGCCAGCAAGCCATATAAAGGTAGATGAAGTGGATCAAAACAAGAAATAGACCAGATTTGTTTTATATTCATTTTCTCCCTCGCTCCCTCCTTGAAATCAATGGCCTGCTAAACCCAGTTTTGAGTTCTATCCTTGAAGGGGCCATTCTGTTTCTCGCAAAGCTACCCCCTTTGTTGATTTTAATTCCCTGTAAGCCAACCCTGTAAGCCATGTTGTCAGTCGCCCCTCCCTCTGTTGGAGCAACAGCAAACAATCGTTTTGCGCCCTTTTCCCTGGATTGCCGGAGGAGGAGCAGAGGCCATAGCACAGCAAGCATGGAGCCCGTTCAGCTCACTGCAGCAGTTATGACCATTGTAAACACCTCGCACATTATCATGCAGGTTCTGCAGAACCAGCACCTGAAAAACCAGGCAAGGAGGCAACGGAAGGGCAGTGATGAGGACATGAACACACTTTTATCTCAAACTGCGTTCCCCTCCCGCAGTTTGGAGGTCATGGTGTTAATGGGGCAGGCTCATGCCATAGAATGCCGATTCTGGGCCTGGGAAACAAGCACAGAGTTGTGGGACCGCATAATGTTGCAGATCTGGGATGATTCCCAGTGGCTCCGAAACTTTCTCATGCGTAAGGGCACTTTCATGGACCTTTGTGACTTGCTTTCCCCTTCCCTGAAGCGCAAGAATACCAAGATGAGAGCAGCCCTCACCGTTCACAAGCAAGTGGCAATAGCCCTTTGGAAAGCTTGCAATGCCAGACAGCTACCAGTCAGTCAGGAATCAATTTGGAGTGGGCAAATCTACTGTGGGGGTTGCTGTGATGCACGTAGCCAATGCAATCATTGAGCTGCTTCTATCAAAGGTAGTGACTCTGGGAAATGTTCGTGTCCTACTAGATGGCTTTGCTGCAATGGGATTCCCTAACTGTGGTGGGGCTATAGACGGAACGCATATCCCTATCTTGGGACCGGACCACCAGGGCAGCCAATACATAAACTGCAAGGGGTACTTTTCAATGGTGCTGCAAGCACTGGTGGATCACAAGGGATGTTTCACCAACATCAACATGGGATGGCCAGGAAAGGTTCATGACGCTCGCGTCTTCAGGAACTCTGGTCTGTTTAAATGGCTGCAGGAAGGAATTTACTTCCCAGACCAGAAAATAACTGTTGGGGATGTTGAAATGCCAATAGTTATCCTTGGGGACCCAGCCTACACCTTAATGCCCTGGCTCATGAAGCTGTATACAGGCATTCTGGACAGTAGTAAAGAGCTGTTCAACTATAGGCTGAGCAAGTGCAGAATAGTGGTAGTGTGTGCATTTGGACGTTTAAAGGGTCGGTGGCGCAGTTTACTGACTCGCTCGGACCTCAGCAAAACCAATATTCCCATTAAGAAAAGGAGTACTTGTGGCACCTTAGAAACTAACAAATTTATTAGAGCATAAGCTTTCGTGAGCTACAGCTCACTTCATCGGATGCGTTTGGTGGAAAAAACAGAGGAGAGATTTATATACACACACAGAGAATATGAAACAATGGGTTTATCATACACACTGTAAGGAGAGTGATCACTTAAGATAAGCTATCACCAGCAGCAGGGGTGGGAAAGGAGGAAAATCTTTCATGGTGACAAGCAAGGTAGGCTAATTCCAGCAGTTAACAAGAATATCAGAGGAACGGAGGGGGGGGAGAAATACCATGGGGAAATAGTTTTACTTTGTGTAATGATTCATCCATTCCCAGTCTCTATTCAAGCCTAAGTTAATTGTATCCAGTTTGCAAATTAATTTCAATTCAGAAGTCTCTCGTTGGAGTCCGTTTTTGAAGCTTTTTTGTTGAAGGATAGCCACTCTTAGGTCTGTGATCGAGTGACCAGAGAGATTGAAGTGTTCTCCAACTGGTTTTTGAATGTTATAATTCTTGATGTCTGATTTGTGTCCATTCATTCTTTTACGTAGAGACTGTCCAGTTTGGCCAATGTACATGGCAGAGGGGCATTGCTGGCACATGATGGCATATATCACATTGGTAGATGCGCAGGTGAACGAGCCTCTGATAGTGTGGCTGATGTGATTAGGCCCTATGATGGTATCCACTGAATAGATATGTGGACAGAGTTGGCAACGGGCTTTGTTGCAAGGATAGGTTCCTGGATTAGTGGTTCTGTTGTGTGGTGTGTGGTTGCTGGTGAGTATTTGCTTCAGATTGGGGGGCTGTCTGTAAGCAAGGACTGGTCTGTCTCCCAAGATCTGTGAGAGTGATGGCTCGTCCTTCAGGATAGGTTGTAGATCCTTGATGATGCGTTGGAGAGGTTTTAGTTGGGGGCTGAAGGTGATGGCTAGTGGCGTTCTGTTGTTTTCTTTGTTGGGCCTGTCCTGTAGTAGGTGACTTCTGGGTACTCTTCTGGCTCTGTCAATCTGTTTCTTCACTTCAGCAGGTGGGTATTGTAGTTGTAGGAATGCATGATAGAGATCTTGTAGGTGTTTGTCTCTGTCTGAGGGGTTGGAGCAAATGCGGTTATATCGTAGCGCTTGGCTGTAGACAATGGATCGAGTGGTATGATCTGGATGAAAGCTAGAGGCATGTAGGTAGGAATAGCGGTCAGTAGGTTTCCGATATAGGGTGGTGTTTATGTGACCATCGCTTATTAGCACCGTAGTGTCCAGGAAGTGGATCTCTTGTGTGGACTGGTCCAGGCTGAGGTTGATGGTGGGATGGAAATTGTTGAAATCATGGTGGAATTCCTCAAGAGCTTCTTTTCCATGGGTCCAGATGATGAAGATGTCATCAATGTAGCGCAAGTAGAGTAGGGGCATTAGGGGACGAGAGCTGAGGAAGCGTTGTTCTAAGTCAGCCATAAAAATGTTGGCATACTGTGGGGCCATGCGGGTACCCATCGCAGTGCCGCTGATTTGAAGGTATACATTGTCACCAAATGTGAAATAGTTATGGGTGAGGACAAAGTCACAAAGTTCAGCCACCAGGTTTGCCGTGACAGTATCGGGGATACTGTTCCTGACGGCTTGTAGTCCATCTTTGTGTGGAATGTTGGTGTAGAGGGCTTCTACATCCATAGTGGCTAGGATGGTGTTTTTAGGAAGATCACCGATGGACTGTAGTTTCTTCAAGAAGTCAGTGGTGTCTCGAAGATAGCTGGGAGTGCTGGTAACGAAGGGCCTGAGGAGGGAGTCTACATAGCCAGACAATCCTGCTGTCAGGGTGCCAATGCCTGAGATGATGGGGCGTCCAGGATTTCCAGGTTTATTGATCTTGGGTAGCAGATAGAATACCCCAGGTCGGGGTTCTAAGGGTGTGTCTGTGCAGATTTGTTCTTGTGCTTTTTCAGGGAGTTTCTTGAGCAAATGCTGTAGTTTCTTTTGGTAACTCTCAGTGGGATCAGAGGGTCATGGCTTGTAGAAAGTGGTGTTGGAGAGCTGCCTAGTAGCCTCTTGTTCATACTCCAACCTATTCATGATGACGACAGCACCTCCTTTGTCAGCCTTTTTGATTATGATGTCAGAGTTGTTTCTGAGGCTGTGGATGGCACTGTGTTCTGCATGGCTGAGGTTATGGGGTAAGCAATGCTGCTTTTCCACAATTTCAGCTCGTGCACCTCACCTCTGAAAATTTGGTCACTTTTGTAAGTGCCTGAATAAGAGTATAGAAGCTTGACTTCAGGTTCCTATTTTTGAAAATCTTGGTCTTAGGTCATACTGGACAGCAAGTTACAGAAAACGAACTCTGTTGTGAAATTGATAAAATAAGCAGTGATTTCTGAGTAGTACACTTAGAAACAAGTTACAAACTAAGTTGCTAATGGTCTCTTTATGCCCTGTTGGGGCTTCATTTAAAATGTTGCAAACTGTTCCTTGTCACGTTAATATAAGAAATATGCTGACAAATTGGAGGGAACTCAGAAAAAAGCAATAAAAGTTAAATATGTATGGGCTGGCTTTTTTAAATCAGGGAATGTTTTTTAATTTATAGCTTAGCTGAAAAGCAACTAAGTTGTATGTCTTGTCTGGGGGAATAGAATATAACTTTCAAAAGGTATATGAAGGATTTAAATGTTGTTGAAGAGTAATAAGAATTCATTAGGATCATTCAGTATTGGGAGCAAGAGTGTTCCAGGTGGGATGAGGAAATGAACTAGCAGTGGAGCGGTGGTGAGCTGGGGCCAGGGGCGGGGCGGGGCAGGGAGCTGCCGGTGGGGGCTCTGCACCCACCAAATTTTCCCCGTGGCTGCTCCAGCCCCGGCGCCCCCTGGAGTTGGTGCCTAAGGTGCCACTTGTGATGTGATCAGTTGGGGGAGTGGCCGCTTTCCCCCCCAGCTATGCTACCCCGCCCCTAGGAGCCAGAGGGACTTGACGGATGCTTCCTGGAAGCTGTCCCAGATAAGCAACGCCGGGACTCCCCACCTCGCCCCTCGGCAGGTCACTCTGGCTCTTAGGGGTGGGGGGGCACCCACTACGGTTGCCCACGAGACCCTTCTGCCCGGTTCTGGGGCAGTCAGGACATGGGAGGGGGGTGGATGGGGCTGCGGATGGGCCACGACCCCCTCGGGGGGTGAGGAGGGAACCGGCTGTTAAGATTTTGGCAGCTTATCACTGAACGTAGGTGCTGAAATGTAGTGCCACAAAATGCTGTTGACCTGCTTACATTCTGTAGCTGGAGAAAACTGCTGAACTGCAATGGTTCCAGTTATTCCACTCCAGTGCGACCTAGAAAATGATGATGAGCAGCTGCTGTTCATAAACTCTCCCCTGTAGAGTTGCACAAGAAAATATCTTGGACCAGCCTTCTTTTCAGTGCCTATGTGAGCCACTTAGAGTTGGTAATATGCCACAGACCCCGTTGCCTCCAGTATGTTCATGATACTCAGCTGTATAGCTCATTTCCGGAGGCAACCAATGCAATCACAAAGATGTCAGAGATCAGTAGCTGGGTGAAGAACAGCTGGTTCAAACTCATTCTGGGCAAGACCAAAATGATGCTGGTCTGAAAGGGGAAGTACTTTGAAGAATTAGCCAGGATGTTATCCTCCCTTTCATTGAAGGCTTTTTTCAATTCATCAAAGTGGTGCAACGCCTCATAGCCCTGTTCTGGCTCTTCACTAAGCCTAGATGAACCACATAACATCAGTTGTGAAAATCTTCTTTCACTTCTAGCTTGCTTAAAATAATGTTGCTCAGACAAGAATCTGACCAGTGATTGATGCATTTGTCATCTCCAGTCTAAATTTCTGCAACTTCCTCTTTCTGAGGCTGAAGGTGAAAATAATGTAGAGGCTTCCGGCTCATGCAGAATGTAGAAGCCTGCCTTTCAATGAGCCAGGCCTCTGCAAATACCTCACCCTGTGCTCCACTTCCTGTTTTCCAATCTGGTTTTGTTGACAGTTCAAGACTCGTGATCTTCAAAGCCATCAAATGGGTAAGAACCAGGACCTTGAACTGACAACAGAACCATGTTTGGTGCTAGTAGGGGGAACACAGAGGTGATGTGCTCACAGTGGCCTGTTCTGTTGAAACTGTCACTCCATCCTTGACCTCCATTCAGACAACTGAGCACCTCTGAGGAATGAAATGTACAGAGCCCAAAATTAAGGGTATGTTTATACTGCACTCAGGAGAGGTGATTCCAGCTTGCATAGATGTACCTGAGTTAGGCTTTGATCAAGTAACAATAGCAGTATAGCCACAAGGGCATTGGTACAGGTTTGCCTCCCGAGTACAACCGTGCCTAGGACCCTGGGTACATAACTCATGCAGCTAGTCCATGCTGTCATCCATGGTGCAGCAGCTATACTGCTGTTTGCTCTATCTGGATCAGAGGTAGGCAACTATGGCCCACAGGCCACATCTGGCCTGTGGGACCATCCTGCCCAGCCCCTGAGCTCCTGGCCTGGGATGCTAGCCCCCAGCCCCTCCTCTGCTGTTCCCCCTCCTCCCGCAGCCTCAGCTCACTTCTCCGCCGGCACAATGCTCTGGGCGGCAGAGCAGCAAGCTCCTTGGGCTGCGCCACTGCTGAGCCCGGCCTGACCCAGTGCTCTGTGTGCGCGGCTGCCTGTCTTGGTGCAGCTGCAACACCAGCCACAGATGCTCCAGGCAGCAAGGTAAGGAGGCTGGGAGTAGGGAGTTGGATAGAGGGGCAGGGGAGTTCGTGGGGTGGGGATCAGGGGGCGGGGGTGTGGATAGGGGGAAGGGAACGGTGATTGAATGGGAGCATGGTTCCTGGGGGGGACAGTCAGGAAGGAGGAGGGGGTTGGATGGACAGCGGAGGGCCGTCATGGGGCAGGAGTCCCCGGGTGGGCCGTCAGGGGACAGAGGGGCTGTCAGGGAGCGAGAAGCGGGGAGGGGGGGGAGTTGAATAAGGAGCGGGGGGCTGGGCCATGCCTTGCTGTTTGGGGAGGTACAGCCTCCCCTAACTGGCCCTCCATGCACTTTCAGAAATTGATGTGGCCCTCAGGCCAAAAAGTTTGCCTGCCCTGATCTAGATAAAAGCTAGCTTGGGTATGTCCACATAAGTTGCAGTGTGGGACAGCAGGCGAAAGTGTTCTCTGTTGAAGGGGTTTGACTGTGGGCTGAGCTCTAAAGGGAGGTCAGATTAATCTTTCTTGACCACCTGTAAGGTATGATGCAACACCCTACAGTTTGAGAGCTTTCCAACCATACCAGAAGGGTACAGGTGAGGGAGAAGAAAAGAGAGAATAAAATTATTTATATCCCAAGCAAAACCATCTCATAGCAGGAAAGGAAGAAGAGCAGAAGACTGTAAAGTTCACTAGGAACCTAGTGCATGCAGATCTAATTACCTTGCACGCATTTAGCTACTGTGGTAATGGGCACTGTGGGGAAACTCTCTAAGATAAAAAGAAATGTCTGCTGCAACAGCTTTAAATACAGAAAAAACTTTTTGCAAATTATTTTATTTTAAAACTTCTATAACATTCATTAATTTAGAATACCTGTGAAGCTTTTAACAATTTTATATTTATACAGTGTTTTTGTTTGATCTCTAGAAAAAGGTGAATGCCTCAATTGCTGGAGACATCACTAATGTTTTTCTTTAGCTTTAGGCTGTGATTATGGTGAGTGCCAGTGTAAATTTGTGGACAAGAGGAAAAAAATTGGTGGAAAATCTGTGTGGTGCTTTAAAACAATTGCACCATTTTTAAAAAGATCATGTGTTGTAGACTAGCTAAACTGCATCTGCATTATTAAGTAGTACTAATTAAAGGCTGGATTGTACAATCATTGACTTCAGGGAGCTTTAGCGCCAGGTCTCAAATGAAGAATACATTAAAACCAACATTTTTTTCCCAGTGTATCCACATGAATCCTCAAAGTCAAGACACTTTGCTTTTAATTAAAATATTTAAATCCGAACAATAGAGCTTTAAAGCACTCGTCCCATGAATTATGTGAGCCTGGAGTGAATTGTAATACAAAAGGAAGATAAAAGCAATATTTCATTGCCTGCTCTTTTTTTACTGTTGTGGTATAAAATTAGTCTTTTTTTATTTAAAAAAAAAAAAAAAAGTAGCTTTGTGACAAGAATATGAATGAAGAAAATGTCTCTTAATTTGAACTACTATAACTTGGGTAACAATTCTTTGAAACTTGTACAACTACTAATATGAGATTAAATTAAGCAAGCCAGTAAAGGCACACTTTTCATGGCCCTAGCATGCAAAGTTGAACATTGTGCTCCACTGTCTTTTAATACTAAGCAGTTGTGGGTGTAGGAGTTAATACTTGCAGAATTCCAGCTTTTTAATCAAGTACTTTGTATAAAAGTCAATGTTAAATGTTATGGTTACAATATTTAAATATTGTAGTAGCCTTTTTTAGATTACTTTCAACAATTTGTGAATATGCTTGAAGTGTGCTGGCTTTTCTTTGTTCAGTCCTGTCACTTCCCTTTTCTTCATTTACCACGAAACTTGGAAAATGTAAAACAATGTAAGAAGTGAAAGTTTAACAGTAACAGGCACTTTTTGATTTCATGTGTGAATATTAACTCCTACCTCATCAAGTGATGTATAGCTCCTACTTCCCCTCCAGTTCACAAATCCATAAGGAACCTGTGTGGGTACTGTACTTAAAAAATACCAGGAAAGAGATTTAGCAGCTGAAAATAAGGGGAAGTGCTAGTAGCATGTGATCAGTCAGGTCTTTTGCAACTTCCAGTGGTCCACTGATCAGTTTGCAAATAGTTACATTAGTCAATACATTCTGAAATCTTTCTCTCTCTCACCAAGAAGTATAGGTTAGCAAAGCATACATGGATCATATTTCAAATGTGACTGATAATGAAGCCAGATAAGCTCTTTCTCAGGTACGGTTTACTTCACCAGAAGACCTGACTGATGCATTTGAGTATAGTGTGCGAGAGGATAAGAGAGGCTGATGATTGGCAGAGATGAAAATTGGAAGCTCTCTCCCCAGCTTTCTCCATTATCAGATAAGATCTGTTTCTCCCACTGAGGATGAAAAAAACAGCATGACAGCAGCTTCTTCAAAGCTTGTATCTTGGTGCTCCTATCAGTTAATCACTCAAAGGGCTCAGACCTTTAAACTCTCCCATAGAGGACCCCCACGAACATGATACAGTTCTGTGGTGACCTAGAATCCTATTTTAGACGTCTCAGACTCAAGGAATATTTCCAACACACCTCTGACCAACATATTAACCCACAGAGACCTTCCTGCCAACACTACAAAAAGAAGGATTCTGGGTGGACTCCTCCTGAAGGTCGAAACAGCAGCCTGGATTTCTACATAGAGTGCTTCCGCCGACGTGCACGAGCTGAAATTGTGGAAAAGCAGCATTGCTTACCCCATAACCTCAGCCATGCAGAACACAGTGCCATCCACAGCCTCAGAAACAACTCTGACATCATAATCAAAAAGGCTGACAAAGGAGGTGCTGTCGTCATCATGAATAGGTCGGAGTATGAACAAGAGGCTACTAGGCAGCTCTCCAACACCACTTTCTACAAGCCATGACCCTCTGATCCCACTGAGAGTTACCAAAAGAAACTACAGCATTTGCTCAAGAAACTCCCTGAAAAAGCACAAGAACAAATCTGCACAGACACACCCTTAGAACCCCGACCTGGGGTATTCTATCTGCTACCCAAGATCAATAAACCTGGAAATCCTGGACGCCCCATCATCTCAGGCATTGGCACCCTGACAGCAGGATTGTCTGGCTATGTAGACTCCCTCCTCAGGCCCTTCGTTACCAGCACTCCCAGCTATCTTCGAGACACCACTGACTTCTTGAAGAAACTACAGTCCATTGGTGATCTTCCTAAAAACACCATCCTAGCCACTATGGATGTAGAAGCCCTCTACACCAACATTCCACACAAAGATGGACTACAAGCCGTCAGGAACAGTATCCCCGATACTGTCACGGCTAACCTGGTGGCTGAACTTTGTGACTTTGTCCTCACCCATAACTATTTCACATTTGGTGACAATGTATACCTTCAAATCAGCGGCACTGCGATGGGTACCCGCATGGCCCCACAGTATGCCAACATTTTTATGGCTGACTTAGAACAACGCTTCCTCAGCTCTCGTCCCCTAATGCCCCTACTCTACTTGCGCTACATTGATGACATCTTCATCATCTGGACCCATGGAAAAGAAGCTCTTGAGGAATTCCACCATGATTTCAACAATTTCCATCCCACCATCAACCTCAGCCTGGACCAGTCCACACAAGAGATCCGCTTCCTGGACACTACGGTGCTAATAAGCAATGGTCACATAAACACCACCCTATATCGGAAACCTACTGACCGCTATTCCTACCTACATGCCTCTAGCTTTCATCTAGATCATACCACTCGATCCATTGTCTACAGCCAAGCGCTACGATATAACCGCATTTGCTCCAACCCCTCAGACAGAGACAAACACCTACAAGATCTCTATCATGCATTCTTACAACTACAATACCCACCTGCTGAAGTGAAGAAACAGATTGACAGAGCCAGAAGAGTACCCAGAAGTCACCTACTACAGGACAGGCCCAACAAAGAAAACAACAGAACGCCACTAGCCATCACCTTCAGCCCCCAACTAAAACCTCTCCAACGCATCATCAAGGATCTACAACCTATCCTGAAGGACGAGCCATCACTCTCACAGATCTTGGGAGACAGACCAGTCCTTGCTTACAGACAGCCCCCCAATCTGAAGCAAATAATCACCAGCAACCACACACCACACAACAGAACCACTAATCCAGGAACCTATCCTTGCAACAAAGCCCGTTGCCAACTCCGTCCACATATCTATTCAGGGGATACCATCATAGGGCCTAATCACATCAGCCACACGAAAAGAGGCTCGTTCACCTGCGCATCTCCCAATGTGATATATGCCATCATGTGCCAGCAATGCCCCTCTGCCATGTACATTGGCCAAACTGGACAGTCTCTACGTAAAAGAATGAATGGACACAAATCAGACGTCAAGAATTATAACATTCAAAAACCAGTTGGAGAACACTTCAGTCTCTCTGATCACTCGATTACAGACCTAAGAGTGGCTATCCTTCAACAAAAAAGCTTCAAAAACAGACTCCAACGAGAGACTGCTGAATTGGAATTAGTTTGCAAACTGGATACAATTAACTTAGGCTTGAATAGAGACTGGGAATGGATGAGTCATTACACAAAGTAAAACTATTTCCCCATGGTATTTCTCCCTCCCACCCCACCCCCCACTGTTCCTCTGATGTTCTTGTTAACTGCTGGAATTAGCCTACCTTGCTTGTCACCATGAAAGGTTTTCCTCCTTTCCCCCCCCTGCTGCTGGTGATGGCTTATCTTAAGTGATCACTCTCCTTACAGTGTGTATGATAAACCCATTGTTTCATGTTCTCTGTGTGTGTGTGTGTGTGTGTGTGTGTGTGTGTGTGTGTGTGTGTGTATATATATATAAATCTCTCCTCTGTTTTTTCCACCAAATGCATCCGATGAAGTGAGCTGTAGCTCACGAAAGCTTATGCTCTAATAAATTTGTTAGTCTCTAAGGTGCCACGGGTACTCCTTTTCTTTTTGCGAATACAGACTAACACGGCTGCTACTCTGAAACCTGTCATAGAGGAGATGGAAATGGCTTTACTATTTTCTTACTTTGGTTGGTGGCAGGCTTGTGTAAAGATCAATAGAATATGGCATTTATGAAACCTTTAGAGATTGTGCACCCCCCAATCACATGGATGAGTACTTACCCTGTAAATAGGTGTGATGAAGCCAATGGTTCTAGTTATAAGAACAGAGGCTCCACAGTCTGTCTGGTTACTTATTCAGTGCCTTTGTTGTTGTTAGTGTCAGTCAATGGGAAGATATGCTAACTGATTTCTATACTTCATTGTTTTTTCCTCTATCCCCTTTTCTGTTTCTTTTCTTACCTCCACTTTCCTTTCTTGCAGCACCTCCCGGTGTCTCCTTTTCCCAGCAAGCTTTATATCTACCCTCTTTTTTCCATTTCACTAGTTGTTGACATTAATGTCTTAATTTAGAAAACAAACAAAAAACACCTAAGTTAAGTTAGTGATGGCCAGGGGAGCTCACACCCTTGAGTCCTAGGTTCAGACAGTCTGCAAATTCACATTGGCAGCACTGCATTAGTTGCATTGCTTACATTGGGAAGATTTTCTTTGCTACCCTGAAGGCTGGAAACATTTTTTTTTAAATGAAAGTTTAAATGATGTAAAATCTGAATTTGCAATGCAAGCCTTATAAATCCATCAAACGTGCTGGATATTTGACACTTCTAGCCTACTGGAATCATGCACAGAACCAAAAGCAAGTTGCAAGTCTCTTGCAACAAACAGGTCTGCTGTTCCAGCAGGATAAAAAGAAACTCTGATTTTAAAAAAAAAAAAAAAAAAAAAAAAAAAAAACCCTTCCAATCTCCAATCATTTCACTCAACATGTGCATTTGCAAAATAGACTACCACTATGTTAAGGGGGCTTGATATGAGAGTTTCCTTGTTTCCAGGCTGGATATTCTGACCTCCAATTTATTCCTTCAAGCTGTCAGAAGTTCTTCAAAAGCTACCCAAACTCCTAAATGCAGGGCTGAACTTCATGCGCATTTGAAATTTTGACTAGTAAGCATAATAAAGAATGCAAAATTGTATAATGATATTACTCCCTTTCTTTTGTTTCCCTTCCCGCCTCTCTTTTGCTTTGCTAAACAAACATAACTTTCTAAACATTAGATGTATTTATTTGACTACTGCAAATGGAAATATATCTTAACATTGAAAAATGGATGAAACTATACCTTTAACCATAGCTGGGTGGTACATGGCTTTATTGGCCCCAGGAGAATGGTTTTGAGAAACTTGCAACAGATGTTCATAGCATACTTTTAACACAGACCCTAGACTATATTTATACCCAAACCAGCAAGATATACAGTACAATATAACTTTTTTTGCTGTTTACAGATATTCTATATTAAACTTCACCACATAAAGCAGTCTTAGACATTATTTCATTAAGTGGTGGCTGCTGCTTTTTTCAATCTATAATTTAATTCAATTAGTTCTTTTTCAGTAAATTCTTTGAAGCAATTACTTTGATATAGTTTTGGATCACTCAGTAATAAATGCTTTTACTTAATACATAATCATCAAACATTTTATGGCATAAAATAACTAAAATAGGATAGAGACACACTCAAATCTTTCCCCAGTTTAAAGAATTGTGTAGTGGAATTCATAAAATTCATTTTTATTTTGTAGGCCATTATGTTATTGTCTTTCCTTCCATATTTGACTTGGTATATTGTTTCCTATTAAATCATTCTCCTCTCCACATTAAAGTGGGAGAAAATACAGAACCTTCATATCTGCTCTCTTGTTAAAATTATTTTTTAATATAATGTGCAGAAATTGTTTAACCACTAGAGCGATTGAATAGTGGTTAAACAATTACTGCATATTATATTAAAAGACTAATTTTAACAAGAGAGCAGATATGAAGGTTCTGTATTTTCTATATATCTTATCTATATATAAAGGATGCAGAGACAATGAACTGGTAGACTTTACCTCAGCAATGGAGGAAAAATGCATAAGAAAATGTATTAAAGATAAATATGTTTTGAAATTTGGGAAAGTCGCAAGATGGTTTCAGGGTTTTTGTGAAAGATAAGAGAAATGTCAATCTTTCTGAGGACATCTTCCAATTTTGTTGACAGAAAGAAATAGACATAACTTATTATGCATGTCTTTTGAGCTACCTAAAAATTCTTTGCTAGAACCAAAGCTAGAGTGCAAATTTAGCAAATAGCTTTAATAGTACCATCAGAATATATTTGTTTCAGATGGAATTTTAGCCATTTTCAAAACCCAAGGAAGTTTACATTATTCCACAGCGTAACATAATCTTTTAATTTTTTTTATCAGAAAGTCACCAAAAGTTACATTTATATCCATTAACATATTTGGTAGCTATACCGAATCGAGACATTGGCTGCATTTTACCTGGTAGAATCTATATTCACTTTTGTAGCTAGTCATATTTATTGGTAAATATAGGTGGTACTATGGTACAGTTTTGCAGAGAGGATATTTAAGTCTGGAAAGGCTAACTTTAGTCATATTAGAAAATGTTAAAGTTGTTTCCGATGGGGAAAACTGTGTGCCTAAAGTGAGAAATATTAAAAGGATCACTGTAATACCAGCCTTGTATCTAACCTGCTCACCCAGATGTATATGTTCTATCTGTAATCCGGGGGGTTTTCTTACAAATGAGGTAGTTGGGGCCAATAGAATAAACTTCTGAAATTATTTTTGTAAGCTGACATTCACTCCTATACTGTCTGAAAATGCTATACTATCTGAAAATGTCAAACTAATCTTGGATGAATTTTTTTAGATTCCTAGTGAATTTAAGGATATTTGGGAACAGGGAATATTCATATCTTATATTTCTCTATCTGCAATATTCTTGAATGAGAAGTTGCTCAATAACTAAAGCATGAGTGTAATGTAGAGTGCCCCTGTCTATTCCAGTTGCAGCACTAAAGTGCTCATCAGCCCTGAGATTCTAAAGTTGTCTATAGGACTTGGAAATTAGGGTGTGGTTGAGAGCTTCGGCTGGGGATGCAGGCTATGGGGTGGGGCCGGGGATGAGGGGTTTTGGTTGAAGGAGGGGGCTCTGGGCTGGAACATAGTGGGGTGGAGAGTAGGAGGGGGGTGTGGGCTCCAGCTGGGAGTATGGGCTCTGGGGTGGGGCCAGGAGTATGGGGTTTGTGGTGTGGGAGGTGACTCCGAGCTGGGGCAGGGGGTTGGGGTATGGGAGGGGGTGCAGGGTCCTGGTGGCCGCTTACTGCGGTTCTCAGGAAATGACCACCAGGTCCCTGCAGCCCCTAGGTGCATGGATGGACAGGTAGGCTCCACGCACCATGCCTGCAGGGGCCACCCCCGTAGCTCCCATTGGTAGGGAGCCTGCCTTAGCCCCAGGCCCCTGCCTGCTGCCAACTGGAGCTACCAGGGTCCCTCTTCAACCAGGAATTCTGGTCAAAAACCAGATGCCTGGCAAGTTTGGCAAACCTGTTGGGCATCCAGTTACCATGGATTTTAATGCGTATTGGACATTCAGGTCCCTTGGCAGCTTTGAAAATGTCAGCCCAAATCTATACTAGCTCTTCTCAATCTGGGAAGAGTTACCATATCGATATTTATTAGATTAATTTTCCAATCAACAAGAGTTCACTTTTTATTTGGTCACCTTAGAAAAAGGAATAACTTTTCTTTAGGGAATTACTCATCATAGTATGTAGTTCATAAGCAGTCTGTGAATTATCAGAAATATACATTTCTTAGTACTGTTTTAAATTGAAAAACTTTCCTGATTGTTTACTTGATTACCTTGTGTTAAAGTTAGTGTTGACACATTTTCTTTCCCTATATTATCTGCACACAACTAAACCAGTTCTGCCCCTACAAGCATGCCAATAACTTGGTTATTTCTTTGTCTTTGCAAGGCTCCTCTGCTCTCAATCCCATCTCCCTCTTGACATATTGTATTCTGTGTGCCATCTTAATTCCTCCCCCTACATCTAGGCCACATGTTCTCCAGTCCCCCACCACAACTGTCCTGTTCTCCTTTTAAAAGAAGCAAAGATTCAGACTGTTTTGTGTCTGTCCTCTTCCTGGGAAAAAGTCTCTTCCAGCTGTACTGCTACTTTGTCCCCTTAATGCGTCATAAAGAAATAGTGGTGCTTATGCCTTTCTGCTCCCTGCCTTCCTGCAGAGGGAACTTGCAGCTTCCTGGCCCTTCTCACCTATCAAAATTTAATTTCTCCTTGAGCAAGTCGATGAGGTAGATTTTTTTTTTTCAAGCTTTGAGTTATCTTTACATTTCCACAAACTAAAAATTTGTTAAAGAAAATTTTCTTGTTTTCTTAAGGAATGTCACTGTCTGCAGGATCTTCTCCTCTTCACTCCCCTAAAATTACTCCTCACACATCTCCTGCTCCTAGAAGAAGAAGTCATACTCCAAACCCAGCAAATTATATGGTGCCTACTAGTGCCTCTACTCCTGTTACTAGTGCTGTCTCCCAGCCTCCATCTACTGGCCAGGTGATTCAGAAGGAAACTGTGGGTGGAACAACATATTTCTACACTGATACGACTCCAGCCCCTCTCACAGGAATGGTATGTTTGTTCATAACATTTTTGACCATATCTTAGCTTTTTCATAAAATGAAGATGTTTGAGAGATGTTTAATCTTGCTACTGATTTGTATACTATTGCAACCTGGCACAGAAGCTGTTGCCTGGACACTTTCTCTTGCCAAATCTTAATTTTGAGTGGTATTATTCAAGTGATATGAGAGGGCTATGGGGCAGTTTTTTTCCTTTGCTGTTTCTGACTGTACTATTTCTGCACTCCTGTGCTGAATCTGTTATGTTCCGCACCACCCCCCAAAAAAGGGTGTATTGAGACTCATCAAAAATTGAAACTAGGAGTAGGTTACTGAGTTGAGTTATCATGCAGATGCTAAAATGCTGTGATGATTGGGGAGAGGGTAGTCACATAAGACCCTAAATAGTTGCATAATGTGGATAATATTCAAATGGCAAACTGGAACTTACAATATTGTGCAGAATTCTAGTAAAAGGTTGACTATAGAGGAAGTCTTCTGATGACAACTCAGAATTATGCTTCTTTGTTTTATTGAGTCTGGTCTGTTATATGTACACAAGACTTCTTGATGAAATTTCCATTAATTTAAAAGTTGTAATTAAGCAGAGGAATTGTAAGGAAAAACGGTAGGAAAAATTAATGGATAATTAAAAGGGTACTGTCAACTCAAAAATCACATTATCTGAATAGCTGACCTATTAGTGTTAAACTTACAAGTAACACCTAAGGTTATTATAACTGAAAGAGATATGAGAAAACATATCTATATTTTGCTTGTTTCCATTTGTGTGGGGTTTTTCACACAACAGCAAGAAGAAAACATTTTTTTAAAAATTGTTAAACTCCAAGAATAATAATCTTTCTTTTCTACAAGATAAAGAGAAACTTGCATTTACGGATGGGAAAGAAGAACAGTTAGTGTTAGATGATTTAAAAATCATCTAAAGTTGCATTGGTTGTGAATGTCACATTAGAAAATTATAGAGAATGCAAGAAGTACATTCATAGCACATGTACCATTTTGAGAATTTTGTTAAATCAGCAGGTCAAAAAATGCTCAGAATAAACACACATCAAAACCAGATACATTTTTCCAAATTCTAAAGGAAACAAGTCTTAAATACAGGTTTCAGAGTAGCAGCCGTGTTAGTCTGTATTCGCAAAAAGAAAAGGAGTACTTGTGGCACCTTAGAGACTAACAAATTTATTAGAGCGTAAGCTTTCGTGAGCTACAGCTCACTTCATCGGATGCATTTACAATCTTTTATTTTTTTCCCTTTTAGGTATTTCCAAACTATCACATTTACCCTCCCACTGCACCTCATGTTGCTTATATGCAGCCAAAAGCAAATGCACCTTCCTTCTTCATGGCAGATGAACTCAGACAGGTAGGCTGTGATAGTGTTGAAGTAGAAATGATTCAAATATCTTCATATTTCTTAAAGAAATTTGGGCAACCACAAACAACAAAAGGGAAATAAGCACATTAAAACCACTGAGACAGTTCTCTTCATTACAGACTTAAAAATGCAATCACGTGACAGAAATAGAGGTACCACAGAAAACAAAATTACAGTACTTGTAATCTTCTGCATGCCACATGTATTTATCAAGAAAGTTTACTTGAAGAGAAATGTATTATTGTAAACCTTTTGGAATTTCTGTACATGCTAAACATTTCATGAGGCATTGGGGTTTTATTTTAAATTTGATTAGAATACAGCTAACTGAAATTTAATTTTATTTATTAACTGAAACTTTATTTCACTAGAAGGGAGTTGAAGCACTGGAATGGGTTACCTAGGGAGGTGGTGGAATCTCCATCCTTACAGGTTTTTAAGGCCTGGTTTGACAAAGCCTTGGCAGGGATGATTTAGTTGGTGTTGGTCCTGTTTTGAGCAGGGGATTGGACTAGATGACCTCCTGAAATCTCTTCCAACCCGAATATTCTATGATTCTATTCTATGATTTTATGAAATGGAAGTATAATCAAGAAAATGTTGATTTTATGTGGATTTGTTTATATACAGAATATGTAGTTCTGTTTCTTTAGTATATTTAAATGTATTATGAAGTTGGCTGTAAAACTTAACTGCCTCAGCATTTTCAGCATACCTGCTAGTCTTCTGGGGCAGGATACTGAGCACCCCTGGAGTTGCTCTGACTTGTTATGGTATCTCTTGGTATTATGCCCCTGCCTTTTTCATGCTCCTTTTACAGCTCCTTTCTTCCACACGACACTTCCTTTTTTAAAAAAAGAAAAAGGAAAAAAAAGTCTCCATTGTAACCTCCTTCCGATGAGAAGCAGTAGTCCTTAGGCAGCCTCCCTTTTGTGCAGGTTCTACCTGTGGGGAGAGTCCATAGATTCAAGCCCTAATTTTTCCAAGCTGGTGATGCGAGTTCTCCTAAAAAGTCAACTAGCTATTATACTATGGAAACTGGGCCCTTCCTAGGTATTGTGCTGTAAATTTAGCAAAGATGATAAACTAAATTGTGTTCTGTACTGTAAGGCTACATAATTTATTCCTCAGGAGCTGATCAACCGACATTTAATAACAATGGCTCAGATTGATCAAGCAGATATCCCTGGTAAGTAACTAGAAAGTCAGTAAAAATTGTCTGTGGTTATTCTAAGCTAAGTCTTGTTTGCTCTCACAATTGCATAGCACTATTAACTTTGTTAAAAATAAATATATATTAACAGCATGTTTTGGCAAAACTGTTCCTGAATTTTAATTTTTTATGAAGTGTATGACTTGGTCTGATTATACTAGAGCTGTTAATAACAGATGTCATTGTTTTAATACTTTGCCCCTTCAAAGTACTTTACAAACATGAGGTCTCTACTATTCACTGTTTCTTCTGCATATTTTCTTTTCTTTATTTTAAAATTCTTTAGCTGACTGTCTGTTTTTCTGTTTAACACCATATATCTGTGCTTAAAAAGTAAGCAGTTCCTAACTTCATTGAGCAGATTTCCCTTTTAGATCCTGTCCACAATCCACATTGTAACTGATTTTTGTATCCAGTAAGTGGCATGGTTGGCTCTAAGCATGGTTTGTTTTCACACATTCTATTGGGTGACTACAGCAGCTAAGGCCTACTTTCTCAAAAGTGAATATGGATGCAGATCATCAGGAGAAGGACTTTTAAACCCATCAACTTGACTATGTTTCTAGCCTTCAGCTTTGGGTATTGTGGGTATGTCTACACTTAAAATGCTACAGCGGCACAGCTGCATCACTTCAGTTTAGACACTACCTTTGCCAACGGGAGGGGTTCTTCAGCAATCTTTTCCTTGTTATTAAAATATCCTGACAGGCATTTTATGAAGGAATATTTAGGGTGCCACTTTACTACCAAGAAATAGGTGAACTGTTCTAGGAGCTTATCTGTATAAAATCAGACCAAGGAAGTATTTTAATGAGGAAAAACAAGTAAAATTCCACAGGTTTAGTAATAAGCATTTATTGCGATACTTTAGAGGAACTCTTTGTACTTTTTGAGAAATTCTTCCTAAATGAAGGCATTCAACCAACATCCACAGTATTTGTTACTGCTCAAAGGTATTTGCTTTTTAATAAGAACTTTCTCCCTAGCATCCCCTCCCCCAACATCTGCTTGATACTAATGGTCCTCAGTGCTTGTGAAGTCCATCAACCTGTTGTCTTGTCCTTTTTTTGCTGTGTATATAAATACAAGATTGATTTCACTAAATGATTTAAACAAGGGAAGATAAGTTGAGGGAGTAAAACCTTGTTTAAACTCAGTGCCTTTACTAGTTAGGGCTTATCTGCATGGAGACTTAGTGCACAGCAAGCCAGGGTGTAAATCTACAGTATATATTAGCCTGCCCCACACTAACTGCATGTTTGGACCTTGCTACTGCACTCTACAGTTTCATAGTGCATTTTGACATACTGCCATTTGAAACAAGTGTATGTCAAAGCTCGCTTCAGAACTTTTAGTGCACGATAGAAGGGTCCACATGGCCACTTAGTGCTCAGCAGGCTTGTATGCTAACTATTCACACTCTGGCTTACCACTCAATAAGTCTCCATGTAGACAAGCCTTGGTAAATGTGGGTTTATGTTTAGAAGACTTTGTTTTTCCAAGACTCTCTCGACTAGTAAGACAGGTTGTGTTTTAAAATGCTAGTTAAAATGATTTTAGACAGATTTTGCACCTAGTGTAGATTGGGGAAGTTGTGTTTAAAAATGCAGTTGCTCATCATGGTCAGTCTTTGTGGTCAACAATAGGTCCTCCAAATCAGCTAACATGGTTTTTATGCAGTTTGCCTTGTCTAGGTGCAAAGTTGGGACTAAAATACAAGTGTTAGCACTTTAAATGATGCACTATAAAACACAGCCTGGTTTCCTAGTCTGGACTGTCCTCTTAGATGTCTTATAATTGTCCTGTTCCCCTCACTCTCCAAATAAAATAGCGTATTCATTCTGAACACTGACAGTGTCTGTCTTTGCTATTCTCTGCTGCTGTCATAACAGAAGTCAAGAGTTGAGTCGGGGCTTCATATTCACAAGGCTTGTTGTGGGTATTGGGGATCATCCATGTCCCTTCATATCTTCATCCTCAGTAGCTGCAAGAAAGAGAGTAAATTTTCAAGGCAGACCAAAAGAGAACAATTTGGTGGGCAGCTACCAATGTACTGCTCCCCACTATTTATGGATTAATTGGTTTAATGTTAGAATGAAGCTGGTACTTCATGGCACACAGGGCTTTTACTTCTCTTGTTTACTTTTAGTATGGCAAGATTATTTTTCAGAAAGCAGATATATCTGTTATCCAAAAATATCTCTCAGGAAACCATATTTGTGCCAAAGATAGAATTATGAATTTTAACTTTTTTTTGTTGCATGTATCTGAGACACAGCACAAAGTATTGTTTGACATCTTAATAGTCAAATTTTCTTTACTACTGTAATATTGATTTTACAAATGCAATTAGTGTCTAATATATTTCTATAAACTGCTTTAGCAGTCCCTACAGAAGTTGACAGCTACCACAGCCTTTTCCCTTTAGAACCACTGCCACCACCCAATCGGATACAGAAAACAAGCAACTTTGGGTACATTACATCATGCTACAAAGCTGTAAATAGCAAAGATGATCTGCCATATTGCCTTCGGAGGATACATGGTGAGGGAAATCATAAGTTGTCATCTTTTTAAACTTCAATGCTACCTATACTTAAGCCTAAAACATTTGCTCTTCTATAATACTACGCATAAATCTTAAATTGGCTTTAAAATGAATCATTCCGTTGGAATAAGAGAGCAAAGTCTGGCCTAGATAACAGTCCATAGTGTTGGAAATGAGCAAGCAAAGTTTTATATTGGTGTGCCTCTGTTGGTGGCAGCTCAGTACTTTCAGAACAGATACCAAAATTGTTTTTAAACAAATCTAATGGAGCCTAAAATCACTGAATAAATGTAATTAAAGTGTGTGGTTTAATTAATCAATCTCTTCTCAGGTTTCCGTCTTGTTAACACAAAGTGCATGGTATTGGTTGACATGTGGAAAAAAATTCAACACTCAAATATTGTAACTCTGCGTGAAGTGTTTACCACTAAAGCATTTGGAGAACATTGTAAGTTTCTGGGAATTGAACTGTTGAGGTAATTTTGAGGGTATTAGGGCAGTGTTTCTCACTTTTTTGGGTTGAGGACCCATTTATAAACTTTGGCCTGTCATGACACAGAGATCTCCCAAGACGCAATGACGTCCCCCCTTCCACTGGTGGGAGTGGGAACTTGGAGCTAAGATTCCAGATGTTCCACAATGGAATTGGGGGAGTGGCAGTGAGCTGACACTGCCAAAAAACTGGCCCGCCCAGCCCAGGCTATGATATCAGAGGACACAGGGTTGGAGGGGGATTTGAGGACTTGGGGATGTAGTGAAGAAGGGGTTGCGGGTTCAGAGGTGCTGGAGAAGGAGTTGGAGGGGCAGAGGGGTGTGGGTGCAATGGTGGACTGAGGGAGGATATGAGGACAGTGGGGCCCAGGGACACCCCCCCACACGTGGCCCTTGGGGCGGCAGAGGGTAAAAGGGTGGAGTGGGGATTTGTCATCTTTGGGATAAAGTGGCAATCTGTGGGAAGGAGTTGGGGGCAAAGGGGGCTGGTGGTGCAGTCAGGGAAGTGCTGGGTAGCTGATGGCCATGGTGGGTGATATGACGGGGGTATTTGTCTGGTTGTGGAAGGAGGGGTACATCAGGCAGCCTAGGATGGGGAATGGAAGACAGGCAGTCACCTTCCAGTGGGGTAGGGGAGTACATCAAGGGACCATTAGTTACCAGAGAATGTGACACCTACCGCTCCCTCACAGCTACTGTCTCGCAGAGCTGCCTGGGCTCAGCTCTCTACTCCGGGCATTAAGATTTCTGGACCTACAGCACCTCTTAGGTTTGGCATGTCTCCCCTGGTGAGGGGCCAGCCGGGACAAATTTGTGTGAGTGGCATTGTGACCTGGCACATGGAATTGCAGCCATCACACATTCAAATTTGGCCTTGCTGGCCCCCCATCGTCATGATGGAGGGGCAGCTAGGCCAAACTTCAGCAACTCTGTGCACCAGATCACAACATTCGGAGTGTGGAGCTGAATTCAGCCAGCCCCGCAACCTTTTGATGCATTCTGGCAATCCACTTTTGGGTCATGAGCTATGGGCTGAGAAACCCTGTATTCGAGTTAATCGTTGTTGTCACTTACACATTTTTTTATTTTTAAGCTCTTGTGTTTGCATACGATTTTCATGCTGGAGGAGAGACTATGATGAGCAGACACTTTAATGACCCTAGTGCTGATGGCTATTTCACTAAAAGGAAATGGGGTAAGGAAAATGCATTCAACTCACTTTAGAAATTATTTCAGATATCTGAGGTGTAAAGGTAGTTGGGCAGAGATAGGTAAGTTCAGCTTCATATTTTTTCAGTTAGTCAGATATTAGGTATATTGTAAGTACCACAGGACAATGGTCTTTACCTCTCTTTTCCTAGTTTATTTGTAAAGTTCCTAGCACCCTGTAGGTGTTATGTGAAAATAAAAGTATGAGAAGTATTTTAAATAATAGACTGAACCAGTTGAGCAACGATTATTTTCCTAATTTCATACAACTTCTGACTTTACATCAGCAAAAATGGAAGAAAATGCACAAGAAACTTGAGTAAGGAGGCTACAACAGACATGCCAAACCCTCAAAAAATACGCAGAAATTGGGCTTGTTTTTGGCTTAATTGGCTTGTGAGTTGCTTGTTGGCTAGTTTTTGGCTTGTAGCTTGCTGCTTGTTGTAGCTTGTTGCCTTTTTTTTTTTTTTTTTTTTTTTAAATTGGCTCCTGGCAAGTAGGGGCTGGGGGGGGGGGGGGGGGGGAGAGTTGGATGCACAGAGGGCCCACCACAGTCCCAGACTGAATGCCAGGGGGATCTAGTCACGTAGAATGATGGGGTTCTTAGGGATTGGCTTGTCTTGGCCTTGTTTTTGAAATGGGATTAGCTTGATTTTTGGCTTATTGTGAAAGTTGGGTGCTTATTTACTGCGTGAAAGTTGGCAACTGTGGGCTACAACAACTTTTTGGCAGTATGGTCTACAAGATTGTACATGTGACTGGGAGTCGGCTCTCCTGAGCTCTAATCCCAGCTCTATCGTTGGGTGGCATTTGGCAAGTTACTTACCAGTGGGATTTTCAAAGGCACAAATAACAGGTGCTTAACTACCATCTACAGTCATTGTGCAATTTGTGTCTTTGAAATTTCCCCCTTGGTAAAATGGGGATTCTTACTTGCTCAATAAGGTGTTCTGAGGGCTAATTAGGTAATAACATTTGTATAGTGCTTTGAAAAGGTAAAGCTATAGTTAGTAAGAACAGGAAACAAATTCAAAATCTCTGCACATTTAATATTCCTAGATATATTTTTTCCTTCATACTGTATCTACAGATCCACATTCTGTGAATTGCAAGTCGTGCCATAGAATCTGTTGCTTTTTAGAAAAAAAAAAATCAGTGGTTAGGGATCTCATGGCTCAAAGTGGCCACTAATTGGCTCTGAAAGCAATTCTGTAAATAGACCCACGGACTCTTCCCAAGCCTGCTCTTTTTACATCTGCCTGTTGAAACTGGAACCACTAGTTTTGGACTTGTTAATTTATTTTAAATGTTTCTATTTAAATTTGACTTAGTTGTTTAGTGGATTTTCAGTGTATGAAAGCTGCAAACCTTTAAAAGATGCAATTCAAAATGATCACCAAATAGCCCTCATTATCTTTTCATATCGTTCTCGGGTATGAAATTAAAACTTGATTTGCAGAATCATCATGACTGATGGTGATGTGCCAAAGGGAAAGAACTCCTCTTGATTTTTGGATTCCATGATAAGTTTGCAGGCCTAGCAGTTAAGAAAGAGTAGTCCTAAACCAAATGAACTTAATATGGAATTAGTGAGATAGAATAAACATGGAACTACTACTGCTATTTTAGTCACTTTTCAGAGTAAGACTGAATTTCTGAATGTCTCCCACATGTATTTTTTCTATTAACATTTCAATCTTTCTTTCCATCATCTACTTCTCTTGGAGTATCATACACCATAGATAAAACATAGCTATGGGAGATGCTCTTGAAACAAGAAGGGGGTTCTGTTTCTTTTTTTAAACAGAAACTAGATGTTCTGTACAATTAAGTAGAGTATTGTTATAACACTGAAGTTGTTTTTCAGGAAGGTATTTAAAGTAATTCCACCACAGCTAGAGCAGCTTTCAGTACTTGTAGCATCTAGTCCTTATTATTGAACTCTGCAGAACAGCCACTTCAAACTCTGTTCCAGCTTTTGCATGATGTTGCTTAGATGAGGCTAGTCAGATGGCCATTTTTGCCAGGGCATTCCTTCATATATTTCTTCTGGCCCATCTTTGGGTTACCTACTGCTTTCTAGTATACAATAGTGGGCATCAATGAACAAATTGAGAGAGAAAATAAGATTGTGTGCCTATAATTTGAATTCTCAGGCTTGACTACCTTCACAGATTCCACCCCTCATTAGAGTTTCTTGGCAGTCTGCCTGCCTGGAAGAGACTCCCAAGAGAAGCAGGGGGTATATGGAAATAGAGATTTCCTTTCTATAAATTCCCAAAGAGCAGGTTGCAGTATGAGGCCCTGAATGGTGCTATTACTTTTAAAGGTTTAGAATCCGTACAGCGTGATGTACAACTTGGCGTGAATCTGTGGAAATAGTGAATTAAGAGAATTTGGTTTCAGGTATGCAGTCTTATTTGTCTCTATCTTATCAGTTAGCAAAGCTAGTTTTTGACAGTTAAATGAAAAGAATTGTGGTTACATAGCTGTTTCACATGTAACTTTCTGGTGTCAGTGTGGTTAGTCTTTTTTTTTTATTTTGCTATGTCATCTGCAAATACTGTTCCAGAATTTTTTGGAAGGGATGTGGTATAAAGCTTTCTCATCAGAGATTGGGGGGGGACCTTAGAATGATGGCTTATTTTTGTACTGAACACCTGTACTTTATTTTCTAATTTTTTTTTTTAAATTTCCCTGTGCTGTCTTTTATTCCATAAAATATCTTCTGTTTCTGGTAGTATACTGTGTGATGATCCTATGTTGTTTTTGATGTATTTTACAATGTGGATAAGATTTAAGGATGAAGCATGTACATTTTTCAACAGACAAAGCAGTCTGTTTAGAATCCATTTATTTGTAAAATTCCAGTTTCTTTGAATCTTGCTGCTTGTTTTGTCTATCAATTTTCATTCCCAAGAAGGGAATTTGTCATCTTTCCATGAGATAGTTATTGTTCTGGAGTTTCTGGTAGAGCACTTTTTCTTTTTTTATTAGTGTGATATTACTTAATATATTGAAATATTACAAGACATGACAATGTGTCACATCTCTTTTTACACCAGCTGAAACTCTATTGTTTCTATTTGTTCTATTGTACAAATTCTATTGTAGCAACCTGGCCTCAAAAGTACCTTAAACTGTTACTCAGCCTAAATGAATTATAATCAATTAATAGAAATTAAGTATCAGATCGTTGTAAATAATAAACTACACAAAAATTGTACATATTTTAAATAATTTGTTAAAGTAAACACCAGCAATATTAGAAATAATTTTTTTTGGCAGCATTGGATGGCATTTCTTTCCAGTCAATTTCCTAGATCAATACTACTTCAGTTTGGGGGAAAAAAACTGAAGACAAGCAAGCCTTCTATATACATCTTCCAATCAATGCATTAAAAAGTTCTGTGTTATCCATACTTATTAACAAACCCCTCCAAAGGCTCTGAACATTAGTTTTCAGTACTACAGATTACTTTTCTGAATACAGCCCTTTTTCAGCAAAGACATACAAGCCCCTTTTTGACGTATAGGCAGGAATCTGTTTACGCCATAAGAACATAATTTGGAACTGAATCCATCTTTCCCATCCCTGCCTCAGAATCGTTCCCCAGGATATAGTCTATTTTAAACTGTTTCTAGTCCTCACAACTGAGGACCTTGAAAACGTGAACATTGTAAGTTGATGTGAATATAGCCTTTCTGTATCAACAAACAGGCAGAAACTAATAGCTCTGAGAGGTATAAACTGCACCTTTATCACAATAGCAAGTTGACACTGAAACCTAAAGATAGCACTTTAAATGGAAACTATTTCACTGCTGCTGATTGTTTAGCAGAAATATCTAGCTGACTTGATTGTTTCGCGATCCAAAACTGCCTTTGTGACTGCCCAGGAGTTAGAAGCCCCAACTCTCTCTTGAAACCTCTGTATCCCATACAACTTTTGTGAAATGCAGTTATTCATTAACAGTACAAAAATTCTGCAGTATATTGATTATTGGCAATGTAGGGACAGTGTAAAAATAACTGAATTCAGTAACCAGTTGCAGAGGGGCTACTGTATTCATTGTTCTTTCACATTGGATTCGTTGAAAAACCTCACTTTTTAAAATTTAAATGGAACTGCTGCAGAAAATCCATACCACAGTACTATGGAATGTAGACACAGCTTGTGGGGGAGGGACGGGGGAGGGAAGGGAGAAGAATAGGTGCAACAGTCAGGGCCGGCTCCAGGCACCAGCTTTCCAAGCAGGTGCTTGGGGCAGCATTCAGAATGGGGCGGCAGTCCGTGTCCCGTGGCGGCAATTCGGTGGCAGCTCCGCCACAGAAGCTTTTGGGCACCAGCTCCGCCACTCTTCCGGGCGCGGCAGCAATTCAACGGCGACTGCTTGGGGCAGCAAAATTGGTAGAGCCTCCCCTGGCAACAGGGCCTTTGTATATAGGCAGAAGGTGCATCATCCTCACAGTAAGGGAGAACTTGGTTTTTATTGTCCCTGTTCAACTGTGAATTGTAGTACCTCTCTCAAACAACTAGTTAAATAAGATCAAGGAGCATCTATTGACAAAGAGCTAAGCATTGAATTTAAAAAGAGCATAATCTTGGCAGGCTAGACTATGATCCGGTGACTTGAGTCGAAAGAATAGTAAATATGGCAGGCGACCAGCTTGGCTTAATGGTGAAATCCTAGCGGATCTTAAACATAAAAAAGAAGCTTACAAGAAGTGGAAGGTTGGACATATGACCAGGGAAGAGTATAAAAATATTGCTCGGGCATGTAGGAAAGATATCAGGAGGGCCAAATCGCACCTGGAGCTGCAGCTAGCAAGAGATGTCAAGAGTAACAAGAAGGGTTTCTTCAGGTATGTTGGCAACAAGAAGAAAGCCAAGGAAAGTGTGGGCCCCTTACTGAACGAGGGAGGCAAGCTAGTGACAGAGGATGTGGAAAAAGCTAATGTACTCAATGCTTTTTTTGCCTCTGTTTTCACTAACAAGGTCAGCTCCCAGACTGCTGTGCTGGGCAACACAAAACGGGGAAGAGATGGCCAGCCCTCTGTAGAGATAGAGGTGGTTAGGGACTATTTAGAAAAGCTGGACGTGCACAAGTCCATGGGGCCGGACGAATTGCATCCGAGAGTGCTGAAGGAATTGGCGGCTGTGATTGCAGAGCCCTTGGCCATTATCTTTGAAAACTCGTGGCGAACGGGGGAAGTCCCGGATGACTGGAAAAAGGCTAATGTAGTGCCCATCTTTAAAAAAGGGAAGAAGGAGGATCCTGGGAACTACAGGCCGGTCAGCCTCACCTCAGTCCCTGGAAAAATCATGGAGCAGGTCCTCAAAGAATCAATCCTGAAGCACTTAGAGGAGAGGAAAGTGATCAGGAACAGTCAGCATGGATTCACCAAGGGAAGGTCATGCCTGACTAATCTAATCGCCTTTTATGATGAGATTACTGGTTCTGTGGATGAAGGGAAAGCAGTGGATGTATTGTTTCTTGACTTTAGCAAAGCTTTTGACACGGTCTCCCACAGCATTCTTGTCAGCAAGTTAAGGAAGTATGGGCTGGATGAATGCACTATAAGGTGGGTAGAAAGCTGGCTAGATTGTCGGGCTCAACGGGTAGTGATCAATGGCTCCATGTCTAGTTGGCAGCCGGTGTCAAGTGGAGTGCCCCAGGGGTCAGTCCTGGGGCCCGTTTTGTTCAACATCTTCATAAATGATCTGGAGGATGGTGTGGATTGCACTCTCAGCAAATTTGCGGATGATACTAAACTGGGAGGAGTGGTAGATACGCTGGAGGGGAGGGATAGGATACAGAAGGACCTAGACAAATTGGAGGATTGGGCCAAAAGAAATCTAATGAGGTTCAATAAGGATAAATGCAGGGTCCTGCACTTAGGATGGAAGAATCCAATGCACCGCTACAGACTAGGGACCGAATGGCTCGGCAGCAGTTCTGCGGAAAAGGACCTAGGAGTGACAGTGGACGAGAAGCTGGATATGAGTCAGCAGTGTGCCCTTGTTGCCAAGAAGGCCAATGGCATTTTGGGATGTATAAGTAGGGGCATAGCGAGCAGATCGAGGGACGTGATCGTTCCCCTCTATTCGACACTGGTGAGGCCTCATCTGGAGTACTGTGTCCAGTTTTGGGCCCCACACTACAGGAAGGATGTGGATAAATTGGAAAGAGTACAGCGAAGGGCAACAAAAATGATTAGGGGTCTAGAGCACATGACTTATGAGGAGAGGCTGAGGGAGCTGGGATTGTTTAGTCTGCAGAAGAGAAGAATGAGGGGGGATTTGATAGCTGCTTTCAACTACCTGAAAGGGGGTTTCAAAGAGGATGGCTCTAGACTGTTCTCAATGGTAGCAGATGACAGAACGAGGAGTAATGGTCTCAAGTTGCAATGGGGGAGGTTTAGATTGGATATTAGGAAAAACTTTTTCACTAAGAGGGTGGTGAAACACTGGAATGCGTTACCTAGGGAGGTGGTAGAATCTCCTTCCTTAGAGGTTTTTAAGGTCAGGCTTGACAAAGCCCTGGCTGGGATGATTTAACTGGGACTTGGTCCTGCTTTGAGCAGGGGGTTGGACTAGATGACCTTCTGGGGTCCCTTCCAACCCTGATATTCTATGATTCTATGATTCTATGACTTTTGATTGTCTGAAGTTATTCTCTAATCCAGAATCAATTTAGCTCACATTTCATTAGCATGCATCCAAGGCAATGCTCCTGAGTCACAGCTACATTTACTTGCATGTTGTGGTCCCACTGGCAGAAGGTTCCCCTTCCTTTGTCTGATGGGGAGCTCATTGCTCTTGATCAAGGGTTTACTTTAAAGTTTGTTCCACTGACATCCTCATAGCACAGAATTATAAAATTAGGATGATGAGCTTTTACTTATAGCAAGAAATAAATGGCTCGATTATGTAAGAATTGTCATCCTGAAAATATTTCTAATCTCTTCAGTCATTCATGACGTGCTGAAGTCTTTTAGGTCGTGGCCTTGTGAAAGATGACAGTGGAATTATGTTGCAGAATACCAGGAATAGATTAATTCTTCTCTTTTGGTGTTTGCTCTGTAGAGAGGGGACATAATCCAAAATTTTGCCTGCTATAGTTGTTGATCCTAGTCTTTTGTGTTTTACTGCAGGATGTAGTGGCATAGGCACACCTTTTCATTACCGGGTGTTGGACCTCTGTGGAACTCCCTGCTCTTGGTATAAAGCTTTTCTGTTTGCGTCCATTTGGTTTGATCATTTTTTGGAATTTTTTTGACCTGTTCCTCATGAGTTTTATCCCACTGTTATCAACTTTCTGGAAAAGTGCTTAGCTCTGTTTACTCAAGTGATCACCACTTCGGTCTGATACCTGGGCTGGACTAGCTCAGATGTGAGTGGCCACGCTGCAAAGCCATAATCCGGTGCATCTACTCAACATCATACAGACTGGGGTTGCACTCTGTCATGATTTCTGGAGTGGTTAACAACTGTGCATGCCAGCCTCAGGGCAGACTGTCAAAAAGGCATCCCAAACTGGTGGTATATTCTATAATTAGATTTCACCAAACAGGTAACAAATATGAACTCCTGAATCACTATAATAGTCTTATCATGGAGTTCCAGACAGTTCCTTTGGGCATTTCGATCTATCTTGCCATCCAGGCAAGCCGAATTTAGTGATAAATGGTCACTTACACCAAAAATCATAAAATATTCAGATTGCCCGTAGTCCCAAGAGACCAGTCACTTACCCCAGGTCAATTTGTACTTTAGATCTCACACCAAAGGCAATGCTGGTAGCCAATCCTATAGTAAACTAAGTAAGGATTTATTAACGAGGAAAAAGAAGAGTTATATACAGGTTAAAGCAGGCAACATACAAGCACAAAAGAGTCAGTCTGTGGTTTCAAAAAGTGACAGAGATGGAGTAATCCATCCACAGAATGTCTTTTTACACTAACCCAAGTTAAACCTGGGGATCTCTACTTTTTCTTTCTTAGCTCCAGCCCTGGTAAGAGTCCAAACAGCATAAGAGAGATTCAGTTTCTCCTTGTCAGAGATTTTAATCCTCTCCACACCAGAGTCCAAACTGATGGAATGAGTTCATGTGTAGGTCTCCCCTTCCTGGAAGGAGTTAGGAATGCATCAACAGGGACTCTTTCTTTCAGTGCTACCCAATATCTCATTTGTCTTCTGTGGACCATTTTGTACACAGAACAAGCCCTTTACTTTAATTAATGCTGCTTTTCCTGTTTGGTGAATTACACAATTACAGAGGTTTACAATTCAAAGTAACTTTTCACCGTGGGCCAGTGGTGAGCAATTTTTTCCAGTTGTGGGCACACCCCCCCCTTACCATTAATGCTGTCTGTCCATGACCCCCTCCACTACTGCACAGTCAAGGATTCTTCAGGAGCGGCGCTTGGACTGAAGGCAGAGCTGGGGATGAAACTGGGGTTGGGGAAGGAGCTGGGGCTAGAGGTGAAGCTGGGCTGGGGGCAGAGAAAGAATGAGGCCAGAACTGGGCTGGGGTTTGGGGTGGAATGAGGTTGGGGGTGGAGCAGGACTGGAGGCTGAACAGAGTTGAAGGCAGAGTTGGTCTGTGACCAGAGCAGAGCTGGAAGTGTCACTCCTGCCCCACATGGAGGCTGGCCCAGGCCCTGTCATGCTCTTCTCCAACTGTTCCTCAGCTCCCCCAGGGGGTGTGCACCCCACAGTTTGGGGACTACTGCCATGAGCTATAGAGATAAGTGAGATCAATATATGCAGCATCCAACAAGCATTTTATAAAAGTCTAAACACATTCTTATCAACTTAACATCTAAAATTTATTTTGATAATGCTAACACACAGGTAAGCAAGACTGGTTTCCAGCTATGCATTTGTAAGTGTTTAGTGAGGCTTGGGGCGTTGGCATGAGCTGGAACCTAGTCTGCCAGCGTGTCACATTCATGTGAGTTGCTAGGACTTCTGAAGACACATGCCATTATTCTTAGCACTGCAGAAAGCTAAACTGCTCTGATTCTTTTGCAGTGCATTGTGGGACAACGTGTCCGTCTTTCTCTGCACATGGAGGGAATTGTGGGAAAGCATTGGAGGACTGTCAGCACTTGACTGGGCTAACCTGTGTCATGACAGCAAAGTGGGCAGGTTACCAGCCCAAGTGAAAGCAGCACTTTGTCTTTATCTTATAGCCCCAGAAAAGCCAGCTAGCATGGGTAGAAAGCACCTCCAAACTTGGGTCAGAGGTTTTTGTGGCGTAGGTGGCTGGGCTAGAAACACTCATACGAGACCAGATTAACTCAGCAGTGGAAATGTAGACTATCCTGTAGCTTGAGCATTCTGGTGCAGGGACTGTCTTCCTTAGTGCATGCATTTACAGTTCAAATTCAACAAGGTTCTGATCCTTGATTGTGTTACTACTGTAATACTATTAATGAGGGAATATGCCAGGAGTCTGAGTGTTTCAACTGATTTGCATTGCATTCATTTATATTAATCTTAATTTTGTTTGTCGTAGCTATGAATCCATATTTCTCACAGTATTCTAAGGGTATGTCTTTGCTACCCGCCGGATCGGCGGGCAGCGATTGATCCAGCGGGGATAGATTCGTTGTGTCTGGTCTAGATGCGATAAATCAATCCCTGAGCGCGCTCCTGTCGACTTCTGTACTCCAGCGCCGCGAGAGGCGCAGACAGAGTTGATGGGGTAGCGGCAGCAGTCGACTCACTGCGGTGAAGACACCACGGTAAGTCGATCTAAGTACGTCGACTTCAGCTACGTTATTCATGTAGCTGAAGTTGCATAACGTAGATCGATTTCTTCCCCCCCTTCCTTCCCCCAGTGTAGACCAGGGCTAACATAGACTAAAACTAAATACTCAATAATATTTTGTGCTATTTTCTCTGTAGTCTGTCTTATTGGGGAAGGAGAGATGATTGCTGTAAACAGTCTGAGTGATGGGTTTAACATTGAGAGTTTGTCTTGGGCTACTTTAGATCTGTCTTGCACCCTGCTCTCCCCTTTCCTTAAAAAAAAAAAAAAAAAAAAAAAAAAAAAAAAAAAGTGCCTATCAGATCAGTAACTGATTAAGTCGCTAGCTGGCACAGAAAACTCCAGCTTTCTAGTGCAGAAATAAAGTTTGGTATTTTAGTTGAGTAATCACTCCTTGATCTTTTTTTACCTTCTCAGCATATGTTGAATGCTCTTTCATTAGTGTTTTCTGTATCAAAAGGCAAATATTGCTCTCACTGTGATACTTGGATTGTAAGCCCCTTGGGGCACGGACTGTTTTGTTTCTGTACAGAGCCTCACACAGTGGATTTCTGGCCTATGTCTAGGGCTCCTAGGTGTTACAGTGATGCAAATAATTGCAGTTTTCCAAGAAGATAAACATTTGGCTGTGCTTTTCCTTTGCATATAACAAAAATTACATTCTAGTGTTTATTAAACAGATGTAATACTTGCTGTCTTAAAGGGACCATATGCATATCATGTCTGCTGCAGTTCACTGTATATAAAGGAATACATAATGAAATAAAGTGCAGGTGTGAGTGGCAGAGCCTTGCCCAATAAGGCAACGAACGTCCTGTCACCCTAACATGAAACAGTTGTAGATTTGAATGATGAAGAGGGGATATAAAAATGTGTGCAAAGCAAGACTACTGGTGTAAACAAGTTTGTGGAGGATGAGTCACATACTGATTCATCAGCAGGGCAATAAAGCTAAAATTAAATCATTGGGAGCCTCCATGTGGTGTGCCAGAGTTCTGTGGGTTAGAAGAGGAAGTGTCTTGTCCTTCAAAATCTGAACCAAAGGAACCTTCACCACCAAAAGTGAACTAAAGATAAAGATGTTAACAGAAATGAAAGCAAGACACATTCCTATCTCACTGGCCTTCCCACAACCCCCCAAACAGTAACATTTCATCTGGAATCATCTATAGCAATGTGCTTTACTTTTCAACAGTGGCTGTTAACTACAGTCTTGAGCAATTTCCCAGAAATGTTGACGCATTCCTGGGGAAAACCAGCAAACTGACATTTATATGGAAAAGGATGAAGATACTTGTAAATTTTTCAGCATTGAGGCACATATGTAAGAGCACTGTTGAATCAGGGCCTTATTAAGAGGAGCCACAGTGATGACCCTGATAATCCCAAAACAAACACCAATGAAACGTCTGAAAAGAGCTAATTGATTTCCTAGTCAAATTTAGCTCTAGTACTCCTTTTCTGGAAGCATTGTTTCCACCGTAGCCCTTCTTTATGCCGCACAAACAGCTATATCTTTTAGTTGCTGAGTGTCTTCTGTATTAATAACCCGCCCCGCTGATTTTTTTAAAAAATTATTTATTTATTTATTTATTTATTTATTTTGTGTAGTCTCTCCCTATTTCTAGTCCATTATTTTAGGTCAGTCATTTAAAATCAACCACTAAGATCTGCACTCTGTGTATTTTGCTGTTCTAGAAGCGTGGCGTTTGGGGCTATGATTTGGAGATGGATTGAAATCAGTTTGCTTTTCCATGGCCCACTGAACATTAATACTGTAGCAATGACTGAATTACTAGCGACTTGGGTCACAATGAAACAAATGATCTGGGGTAATAAGGCTCAGCATTCCAATTCTGTTGAACCATGCAATCTTTCATTCTTCTTTTCCAAATGAAATTTGAAATTAACTTGTTTGTTTGTCTTGTCTGTACACTCTGGGATTGGGGGGAGGGGTTAATTTATACTCCTTTCTATTCTTTATATAGCATAAAATGGTACCAGTTGCAGATAAGCGGTAGTTATTGTGTTATATGCTTTTTGTTTTGGAACGTTTTTGGTATCTGCTTTTTGATTAGGGGGAGATGGTTGGGAGATGTCCAGGTAATCTCCACGCCAGATTTTAGCATTGAGAGGGAAGAAGACGAAGTAAGAAAGGATACAGCAGTGGGTAGGAGAATGTATATAAGGAGCGAGGGCGGTGTGGATACTAGTCTAATAGGTTATACTGGCTGTAGAATGACTGTGCCTAATAGGGTACAAAATGTGAGCGAGGCCAAACAGCAAAAATTAAGATGTTTGTACACCAATGCGAGGAGTCTAGGTAACAAAATGGAGGAACTAGAGCTATGGTGCAGGAAGTGAAATCAGATATTAGAGGGATAACAGAAACATGGTGGAATAGTAGTCATGACTGGACTACAGGTATTGAAGGGTATGTGCTGTTTAGGAAAGACAGAAACAAAGGTAAAGGTGGTGGAGTAGCATTGTATATCAATGATGACGTAGAATGTAAAGAAATAAGAAGCGATGCAATGGATAAGACAGAGTCCGTGTGGGCAAAAATTACATTGGGGAAGAAAACTAGTAAAGCCTCTCCTACGATAGTGCTTGGGGTGTGCTATAGACCTCCGGGATCTAATTTGGATATGGATAGAGGCCTTTTTAATGTTTTTAATAAAGTAAATACTAATGGAAACTGCGTGATCATGGGAGACTTTAACTTCCCAGATATAGACTGGAGGACCAGTGCTAGTAATAATAATAGGGCTCAGATTTTCCTAGATGCGATAGCTGATGGATTCCTTCATCAAGTAGTTGCTGAACCGACTAGAGGGGATGCCATTTTAGATTTAATTTTGGTGAGTAGCGAGGACCTCATAGAAGAAATGGTTATAGGGGACAGTCTTGGCTCAAGTGACCATGAGCTAATTCAGTTCAAACTAAATGGAAGGATTAACAAAAATAAATCTGCAACTAGGGTTTTTGATTTCAAAAGGGCTGACTTTCAAAAATTAAGGAAATTAGTTAGGGAAGTGGATTGGACTGAAGAACTTATGGATCTAAAGGCAGAGGAGGCCTGGGATTACTTTAAATCAAAGCTGCAGAAGCTATCGGAAGCCTGTATCCCAAGAAAGGGGAAAAAATTCATAGGAAGGAGTTGTAGACAAAACTGGATGAGCAAGCATCTTAGAGAGGTGATTAAGAAGAAGCAGAAAGCATACAGGGAGTGGAAGATGGGAGGGATCAGCAAGGAAAGCTACCTAATTGAGGTCAGAACATGTAGGGATAAAGTGAGACAGGCTAAAAGTTGAGTGGAGTTGGACCTTGTAAAGGGAATTAAAAGCAATAGTAAAAGGTTCTATAGCCATATAAATAAGAAGAAAACTAAGAAAGAAGAAGTGGGGCCGCTAAATACTGAGGATGGAGTGGAGGCTAAAGATAATCTAGGCATGGCCCAATATCTAAACAAATACTTTGCCTCAGTCTTTAATAAGGCTAAAGAGGATCTTGGGGATAATGGTAGCATGACAAATGGGAATGAGGATATGGAGGTAGATATTACCATATCTGAGGTAGAAGCGAAACTGAAACAGCTTAATGGGTCTAAATCAGGGGGCCCAGATAATCTTCATCAGAGAATATTAAAGGAATTGTCACCTGAAATTGCAAGCCCATTAGCAAGAATTTTTAATGAATCTGTAAACTCAGGAGTAGTACCGAATGATTGGAGAATTGCTAATATAGTTCCTATTTTTAAGAAAGGAGAAAAAAAGTGATCCGGGTAACTACAGGCCAGTTAGTTTGACATCTGTAGTATGCAAGGTCCTGGAAAAAATTTTGAAGGAGAAATTAGTTAAGGACATTGAAGTCAATGGTAAATGGGACAAAATACAACATGGTTTTACAAAAGGTAGATCGTGCCAAACCAACCTAATCTCCTTTTTTGAAAAAGTAACAGATTTTTTAGATAAAGGAAATGCAATGGATCTAATTTACCTAGATTTCAGTAAAGCATTTGATACCATGCCACATGGGGAATTATTGGTTAAATTGGAGAAGATGGGGATCAATATGAACATCAAAAGGTGGATAAGGAATTGGTTAAAGCGGAGACTGCAACGGGTCCTACTGAAAGGCGAACTGTCAGGTTGGAGGGAGGTTACCGGTGGAGTTCCTCAGGGATCGGTTTTGGGACCAATCTTCTTTAATCTTTTTATTACTGACCTTGGCACAAAAAGTGGGAGTGTGCTAATAAAGTTTGCAGATGATACAAAGCTGGGAGGTATTGCCAATTCAGAGAAGGATCGGGATATTATACAGGAGGATCTGGATGACCTTGTAAACTGGAGTAATAGTAATAGGATGAAATTTAATAGTGAGAAGTAAGGTTATGCATTTAGGGATTAATAAGAATTTTAGTTATAGACTGGGGATGCATCAATTAGAAGTAACGGAGGAGGAGAAGGACCTTGGACTATTGGTTGATCATAGGATGACTATGAGCTGCCAATGTGATATGGTTGTGAAAAAAGCTAATGGGGCTTTGGGATGCATCAGGAGAGGCATTTCCAGTAGGGATAAGGAGGTTTTAGTACCATTATACAAGGCACTGGTGAGACCTCACCTAGAATACTGTGTGCAGTTCTGGTCTCCCATGTTTAAAAAGGATGAATTCAAACTGGAGCAGGTACAGAGAAGGGCTACTAGGATGATCCGAGGAATGGAAAACTTGTCTTATGAAAGGAGAATTAAGGAGCTTGGCTTGTTTAACCTAACTAAAAGAAGGTTGAGGGGAGATATGATTGCTCTCTATAAATATATCAGAGGGATAAATACCGGAGAGGGAGAGGAATTATTTAAGCTCAGCACCAATGTGGACACAAGAACAAATGGGTATAAACTGGCCACCAGGAAGTTTAGACTTGAAATTAGACGAAGGTTTCTAACCATCAGAGGAGTGAAGTTTTGGAATAGCCTTCCAAGGGAAGCAGTGGGGGCAAAAGGTCTATCTGGTTTTAAGATTCTACTCGATAAGTTTATGGAGGAGATGGTATGATGGGATAATGTGATTTTGGTAAGTAATTGATCTTTAAATATTCAGGGTAAATAGGACTAATCCCCTGAGATGGGATATTAGATGGATGGGATCTGAGTTACCCAGGAAAGAATTTTCTATAGTATCTGGCTGGTGAATCTTGCCCCTATGCTCAGGGTTTAGCTGATTGCCATATTTGGGGTCGGGAAGGAATTTTCCTCCAGGTCATATTGGAGAGGCCCTGGAGATTTTTTGCCTTCCTCTGTAGCATGGGGCACGGGTCACTTGAGAGAGGCTTCTCTGCTCCTTGAAATCTTTAAACCACGGTTTGAGGACTTCAATAGCTCAAACATAGGTGAGGTTTTTCGTAGAAGTGGGTGGGTGAGATTTTGTGGCCTGCGCTGTGCAGGAGGTCGGACTAGATGATCAGAATGGTCCCTTCTGACCTTAGTATCTATGAATCTGAGTATCGTGATGCATCAACAATCAGACTGCAGCAATCAGTTTTTTAAACCTATTGTCATTTCGGACTGAATTTTCATCCTAACTTTTGAAATTACTTAATTCTTATGAATTTGTATCAAAAGTTTTAATATTTATTGGAGGAATTGTCACAGTTTGAAGATCTATTTTGATCATTCAAAATTATCTATTTAAAATGTTGGTGGTACTTTTTAAGTAAGCATACATGTCTTTGCTACAACCAAGGAGTGGGATTCCCATCTGCTGTACACTTGCTTGTACTAGCATGCTAAAAATAGTAGTGTAGCTACTGTAGCCTGGGCAGCAGCACAACTAGCCACTCCAAGTATGTACCCACAGGATTACCATGGATTTATACTCTGGGCAGCTACAGTGTTGCCACTGCCCATTCTACAGCAGCTACACTACTATTTTTAGCAGGCTAGCTCAGATGTGAGCTAAAAGGAGTGTGTACACAAACTGGGGGTCACACTTCTAGTTCATAGTGTAGACGTAGCCTTAAAGTAGAATGAAATTGAGGTACGTTGGTCAATTCTTCATTTCAAAATACATTAACTTAAATATTACATACTATCCTTGAAGTTAAAGTTGGCTGCATTTTGTTTGTTCATTGTTACTATAATATTTTGCTTTTAGGTCAGCATGATGGTCCTTTGCCCCGGCAGCATGCTGGGTTACTGCCAGAGTCTCTTATTTGGGCATATATTGTGCAGCTCAGCTCTGCGTTGAGGACTATTCATACAGCAGGATTAGCATGTCGAGTTATGGATCCAACAAAGATTCTAGTAACAGGCAAAACAAGGTAATGGAAAATGGCCTTTTCAAATTAGATTGTTGACTATTAAGATCTGTGTGCAACGATAGCTTTTAATTACATACCTCTGCCAGATATGGGGAAACAACCTAATAATTTGACTAAAATGTTTAATGTTGGCCCAAGTCTAATGAAGTGGTAAAAGTTTGATGCTAGAAATCAAGTTCTACTAAATTAAATTTAGAAGAATTTACATCTTGCGTGCTGCTTACTGGATGTTTTCAGAAGCCATGTTTGTGGATCTAACCATTTAAGTTCTTACCTAGAAAGCTTTCAGCTGCAGCATATGTTTTTTTAATAAAAAAAAAATTTTTAGTAAGCTAATTGGCAGCAGGAGAGCTTAGATGACTTTTTTGAAATCTTACCCTGTATTTTTATGATAAATTTCAGAAAAAAACTAATCAGAGATTAAAATCTTACCAAATTTCTTCCCTATTTCCTGTTTGTTTCAAAGGTTACGAGTGAATTGCGTTGGAGTCTTTGATGTTTTAACATTCGATAACAGTCAGAATAATCCACTGGCACTAATGGCTCAGTTTCAGGTAGGATGATAATGCCATGCTTGCTTTATAATAGGTTGATTACTGTTAGATAATATGTATCAGGAACAACTTAATTCCATTTGAAACATTAATTTTCACTAAGGCCTAGACATTTTACGTTTTTAGGCTTCAGTGTATGTATATTTTAACTATCTTTGGTGTTGGCATATCTTTTCCTCCCTAAGATGTGTAAATTTATTTGTGATTTGTATATATGAGCTGTCATTTTGTTACTGTTGAAACTTCTGAAATAAGATCACTCTTGTATATTGACAACAAGCAAAGCATAGGGTGGCTTACTTTCAATTTCAACCAATTCTGATTTTTGTGGTTTTGCAGATTCCTTTTTAAAAGAAGGAAAAATCTTTTAAATTTAGTATGAAAACTTGAGTGCATACTGAAAAACAAATTTAGGATGTGATGTGCACGTGAAGCTGCTGCAGAATTGGGCTCATGTGTCATTTATGGTTTTAATAGAAAATGAGATCAATGAACAATTAATGGTTCAGTTGTACTTTTGTTTCTGCTTTCCATTTTCATGCTGTTGTAGCCGGAATAGTTCAGAAGTAAATGTGTGTACACTAAGAGCAAGATAGCTTTAAAAAAATTCTTTTTTTTTAAATTTGTACTTGCACTCAGTCTCTCTTCTCCCCCGCCCCTCCCCCCATCCTTAAATGGGCTCACTGTGGGATGACTTCTCCCACAACCCCATTTCCAACAGTTATACACTCCACATATTTCCTGGATTAGGAAGACTCCCTTTAGAGTCAATGAGTGCTATTCCATAATTCTTTGGAGGGCTACTTTCCCCAACTCCCCCTTGGGGCTGACTACTGTCTCCAGAGCATTTTCATCTCCTGACAGCATTGGGAGTATAAGACCACAGTAGGGAATTGGACTTAATTTGTTTTCATTAAGCAAGCGTAGTCACTGAGGGAATTGCTTATTTATACATACATAGTAATAAATGGGAAGTTTGAATAAGCTGGTTTCTGCCTGGCTAAAGCTCAAGACTTCTCAGAAATGTAGCAGCTTTTTGTTCGTGTTAGAGTAAACTGCTCTCAATTTACTTTACCAGTGTACATTAACTTGTTTCTTATTTCTTCTTAGCTGTATATCTCTTGTTGTATGTTCTTTGTAATCAGTTAGCAGAAAAGAAATGGCTAATAAAATTCATTATCTATTCAGCCCTTTTTATTCCAACTATAGCTTTTCTTCCAAAAAACCTTGTCTGGTGGACCTGCCACCATAAGCACTGCTTTCAACTTATGACTAATTGCCCAGTAACCTTAGGACGTTAGTAGGCAAGAGTTGCCTGACTGGCATTTATTTTAGACCCTTGTGGACAATGCAGGGAGATGTGACCGAGATGTAACCAGAATTGTCCTATTTGTCACCAGTTCATTCACTTTGCTGGGTGGGATGTGGAAGGGGGTGGATGGAGAGAAGACACTTCCTTCTTCTAAAGCTTCTGATCTCCACAAGAAAGGATCTTTCCCTTCTTGAGATAGAATTCTGCCCTGGCACTCTTCGTTTGTTAAAATTGAAATTGCAAAATAGAAATAGGCAGTTGAATGTTGTGTTAATAAAGATTCATATAATTCCTACCAGTTGCTACTAATACAGACTTCTGTTTTGTGCATACTAAACATATCTTGAAAAATTCTATTGATAATGTGGGCTTTAAAAAGCATTTACTTTAGATACTCATTTAAAAAACAAAAACTATTGCAAGTACTTTTAAAAAGTGCTATAGTAAAGTTATGTTTGTTTTTTCTATTAGCAAGCAGATCTGATCTCACTAGGAAAAGTTGTGTTGGCGTTGGCTTGCAATTCTTTGTCAGGAATTCAGAGAGAAAATTTGCAGAAAGCTATGGAACTGGTGACAATCAACTATTCCTCTGATCTGAAGAATCTGATTTTGTAAGTTCATAGCATGGATTGAAGCATATTTTTGTTGCTGCTTTTTAAGTTGAAGGAAATTTGTTAGTAGCAAAACACAAATGCAAGATAATATATAGCT